>NC_081428.1:49483313-49782977 GCF_949786415.1 Peromyscus eremicus | reverse complement strand
ACTCCTGGCCTGGATTCATCCTGCATGCCAAACAGGCACCCTTCTCTAAGACATTTCTCAAGAGGCCTTCAGCTTGTTCAAAGTGGCCTAAATTTGGATTAATGATCTGAGCAGAGAGACTCTGATGACCATGTATCTTAAGTGATTTAAAAACTTTTAAATGCACATTTGAAGTGTTAACCAGAGCAGAGGTGTTTGTGGTATTTGTTCTGGGTGGAGCATGTCTTGAATTTTCTTTTCATTTCCATCAATTGTGGTGTTAGGGATTAGACCAAAACCTAAGGTTTTGAGAGAGAGAGAGAGAGAGAGAGAGAGAGAGAGAGAGAGAGAGAGAGAGAGAGAGGCTTTCTTTGGTGCTTTCTGTAAGTTGATGGCATTTTAAACAGATTTTTCAAGTGACTGTACAAATTTACGCAATCAGATGATAGGCTATTTGTAAAGAACTTTAACAGCTGCTTGTATATTCCCAGAATCCATAAACTGAAATGTTCCACTCAGGGCCATAAGCATCCCTGATTTAAAGTAGAACTTGATCGGGTACCTGAAGGTTTGTCCAGGATCCATGGAGCCAAGCTGCTCTCTTGGGGGCGTGGGAAAGCATTACCACTTGGGCTGCTTTGCTCAATGAGTACCTGGACTTTGCCCAGCCCACTAAAGCACCCTCTCACCCAATTCTGTCCATTTAGACAACAAGGCAGGCAGAGTGCTCCTCATGGCTAGAGTTTAAACACAGAAAGAAGTAATCAAGGGTAAAATGTCAGGATTGTAATTGTGCACCCGCCTGACAAATCCTCTCATTGCCCCAAGCGGGTAAGTCAAAAGAAAGAGGTTTTCATACTCCATCCCTGGAGTTAGCTGTGCCTACGATTTCTCTTGCCTGCTCCCTGCTCTCTGTGTTAGGGATCGGAATGCCCAGCTGGGGCCTTCTCTGCTTTTAACAGTATCCCTGGTCATAAAGTGTTATCAAATGAAGCTCAAAGGACAGCTTCTGCTGATGTCATATGAGGCAAAGCAGAAACCAGCTGGAATCGCTTCTGCCTATGTTGGCTCTTTGGAACTAGCCAGAGAATAAGGTTTGTTATTAGAAAGAAAATCCCAACAGGACACAGTTCAGTCTGTCAGTCCTGTGTGTGACCAGCTGATCATATCTCTACTGTGTTTTCTGAAGTGCTAATGATGTATGAAGAAAGAATGGAGTCAAAAAGACGAGATGGAGCTGTCCTGATATCAAAACAATGCTTCTGGGTGAAAGGCGTTACTGGCGCGTAACTCCTTTCCCACTCACTTTTTCCATCAAACTCTGCTCGTGTGTTATTCAGGAAGTGTGGGGATTCAATTAGCATTCATTAAGGCTGAGCAGTTTTGAGCTGTTAAAGTACGACAGAGAACGTTTACTTCTAGTCTCAACTAAACCTGGTATGCTCAACCTACGGGTGGGTTTGCATTCCAAGAAATGGTGTGGACTTTCTGGCTCATTTCTCCAGCTTTTCAGTAACCAGATCCCGGACTCGAATTTATCGTAAAACCCCTGGTGCTTTGTATTCAATCCACACCATTCTTTAGATGTGAAAACATCCCATAACTGCTCTTTAACCAGTTACTTAGGGAAACCCTAGCAGCAACTGTGTAAGTCGTGGTAGAGCGACCGACTTCTTCCAGGTCTTCAAGCGCATTGCAGGTAGATCCAGGTGTCCTGCTTTTAAACCAGAGTGCAACTCTTGAAGCCTTCTGCCTCTCGGTTTGTTAAAAAGAGCAGATTCGACATGTAAGATGCTTTGCTGAAGCTTCATGGTTTTGTTCTCACAGTTCCTGCAAGGAATGACTTCTTAGCAGTCTTTCCCAGATGAGAAAACACAAGTTTAGATTCCTTGAGAAATTCACCCAAGGTATGTAGCTATTATGTAAAAAAGACTGTGTATCTGTTCAACTTCCAAGTCAGTCCACACTCCAACCTCCCTTCCATTGGGTGTGAGCCTTGGGAGGTATATGCCACAAAGGAAACAGGAAATTGGGGAATAAAACTATTCCTTAATAAGTATGAACATCTACTACTTCATTTTGGGGTAAGTGAGATGGCTGAGCAGGTGAAAGTACCTGCTACCAGGCTTAACAAGCCAAGTTCAATCCCCAGGAACCACACGGTAGAGAGAACACCATCTCCCATCTGACCTCCACATGCACCACACACCCACTCGGCCCACATACCATAGATAAATAATACAGCTTTTGAAACTACATTTTGAACTTTGAGTTTTCCAGACAAGTGAAGAAGCAGTCACATTTTCATAGTAAGTGCAAATGTGGAGTTACTGCCTTTCCTACACAGCTCAACTCTGGCTTTCCAGGCAGTTGGTGAAGAACAGTTGATTGAACCCATTTTTCTCTTCCTTCTGTCTGCTTGATGTCCATTTGGGATTGGCTACAGAGATGGCGGACAGCTGATTATCACTAAACCACTGGTCCCTCTGAAGGATAGTTAGCGATCATTCGGTGGCTCTGAGATCCACCTACTTGTCAGCTCACAGGGAGCTTTGATGTGCTGAACTGCATGAGTTCAAGCTCGAGTCTCTGATGTCTTTGGCAATGGAATCTCTGACAGTCCAAGTGGGTTAATATTTTCAACTCTGCTTCTGAGACTTTGTTCCTGAGATAACAATCTACTTACTTGGTTTTAGTTTTAGAAAAGGATTTAAAGTTCTGTTTTACAAGGCCGACTCCAAGGCTGAAAGTCAGTTTATGGAATCCTTTAAAAAAAATCTAATGTTTTGAGCCTCGCACAGTACTGAAACTAAGTGAAGACTGAAAATATTTCAAATCTTTCCCAGCATCTTCTGGTTCATGTTTGCTCCCTTTACTTATACAGTCAGGTTTCATTCTCCTCTGGGACTCATTGACTCAACACACCACTGGAATAGACACACAGACAAGATCACAGCACAACAGTAAATTCAGGACACATGCCCTGAGTTACCGCCATCAAACTGGCAAGAGAGCAAACGACAGGGCCCTTCACTGAGGAATCCTGGGGTAGTCCTTCTAGGAAGAGAAAACTGGAAACAGTTTCCATTTTAAGCACTGTTAGAGATGCTGCCACGCTAGAAAATGGATGTGACAGAGGTGTCAATACACAGGGAAAGGCTCTGACATGTCAGGTGACCAGCTGCCCCCATTTCCCTGTGCAAACTCCATCATCAGATCAAGTGTAAGGAGAAAGTTTTCCATCTGACTTATGGGCTCTGCTTAGATATATTCATGGCCAGGGATCCTCATGTTTCCGAGTTCCCCCTGTCCCTGATGTGGATGATCTCTAGCTTGTGGAATGTGGACCAGCCAGCATGGATCGCAGGATAACTTCAGGGTCTGAGGTCTCAGAGCCTTAAGGAACTTGACATCAACATAAAATATATACATAAAAGAGACACAAAATTTCCATGTGAGTGCACAGGCAAGTAGAGCTGTAATTAAAAGGAGTATGTGTTTGAGATATGGTAGTAGGGTAGGATGTAGGAGACTGGAGGACATGGGCAAACACAGATGGTAGAGTTGGTGAGCTAGTCAGAGGCAGTAGATATGTGCGTGTTTGGATGCATAGCCCCATTCAAGTATCTACGTATATTGTTCAATTCCTGAGACTTTATAAAGCTTGCATAGAGATTGTTCCACGGTAAAGAAGACAAAGGTAAGAGGCTGCAGGCTACCCAAGGGTTGAAGTAAGACAAAAATGCTAGGCCTCCCTCTTTGATGGTGGATGTCACCCTTTCCTCTGTACCACTTTGCCTAAAAGTTGCTTTTATTTCATGGTTGAGAGTGGTCTGATAACAAGGGTAAAGGAGGCTTATAAGCCTGGGCAGAGTGCCTGCAAGACAAGAAGCCAGGAGGTGAATTGTGCAACATGTACATCACCTCCCTGTGAGTTAAAGCGTCCCTGGGCAAAAGCTCCAAGTTAAGATAAGCCTGGAAGGATTTTCTTACTCTGAGATTCCTACTGGACATCCATGACCTGATATCACTGTGTGCATGTGGGAGAAACTGGCATGCAGGGGAGGAAGGGCATCTCTGAGATTATATATTGTCTGAAATTCTTAATTATACATGCCCAGGAGGAGAAGACTGGAGGAACCTTTGAGAATTCTTAAAATATGGCCGTGGACCACAGGGCTCCATATCAAAGAATGAGGCAATGAAATGAATCCTGGGTATGGACATGAAGGGAGAGAACAGTAATTATCATTCATCTAGTGTCTGGGAAGCTGTGCCTTGGAACTTCTTGGAATATATTCTAAATATGGGCTAGGAGTTCAAAATCACAAAATTTTTCTTAGTTCATCATTTTAAGTAGACATGTTTCAGTTCATTTGTTATTTTGCATTTCATGTCTGTTTATATGGACATAGTGGCCAGGAAATATGTTTTAAAAGATATAATCTCCATGAGGAAAAGTATCAAAATTCCACATCTATCTAAAATTTATTCATTGATTCAGACTTAGCCTTAAGGAAAAAAAACTAGCATGGTTCTTAAAAGATACATTGATCATATTTCCACTTGTTAGTTTGTTTTTAATTAGCTATATGTGTTTTGATATGGAAGGAAGAATTTAGAAATTTTATTTTAACTAGACATATTCTAGATTTTTCTTTTTTTGGCTTGTCTTTGCTCATAAACAGACCATTTTGGGATGAACAAAATGTTGTTTAAGTGATGAACTAAGAAAAATTTCTTAAAAAGCAACCCCCAAACCCTTTGCTAATGTCCCACTCACAGGCTTCCAGAAGCATTTTAATTTCCCAGAGGGAGTGTTTTGGAAAGCACAGAGATTTCAGCCGGGAAAGCTTGTAGGCATTAACAAACAACTCTGATGGAGAAAAACCGAACCAACAGCAAGATCAATCTGGGGCCAAATTTACTGGCTATTTTTGATCAAAATAGTTGACAAAGGTTGACGACATAGTAACTTCTCCCACCCCAAATGCTAACCTGGTAGACACAGAACTTTAGAAAGAATTTATAAGTTCTGGTTGGGTGATTAGAAAAGTGGTTGTTAAATTTGAACATGGTCGAGTGCAAGAAAATGTTTACATAAATCAATCAATAAATCAATATAGGGGCTTGCTTCCAAGCCTTCTGGTAAGGCGACAAAAGGCGCCCGCGTGGGGTTCACTGTGGACACCTGCCATGTGAGTTCTGGTTCCAGGAGGTCAACAAGAACCTGGTCATCATCAGAATACAACTTCATGTCCTCCCACTTCCAGGACAAGCAAAGTGTTGTTGCCCATTCTCGGCATGTGGGAAACAGTTTGGGTTTCACCTTGGAAAAATCTATGACATTGGAGAAGGTTCCAGAAAAAAGTCAACTAAAATGATCAAAGGATCAGAGAAGCTTCCTCTTAAAGTAGATTCAAAACATTGAGTCATTCTTAGAAAATGCAAGAGAACCTAGATAATTAGCTAAATACACACACATATCCATGCATATACACAAGCACACATACATACACAAACAAATAAACATGCATACATTTGTACGTAGAATAGTCAAAGCATACTCATTTTAACCAAAACAAAATGAAATACAGCTCCCCAGATGGCTGGAGATCAAAATATCTCTGCTGTATCTTTTCCTCAGAAGTCAAGAGTTATAAAACATGGACGAAACTCCAGATCTGATTTGAAGAGAAAGCTAAAATGAAACAGTTAAGACCATCCTGATGGGGTAGGGCTGGGCTCTAGTATCAAAATCCCCCTCCTTGAGCTGAGTGCCACAAAAAATATCATCTGTGTGGCAAAATATAGCCCCAAAAGCTATCCTAAAAACTGTCTGCAAGGTTGCCTAGTAAAAATTCTGTTCCACAGTGTGCTGGCCTGGCTGTGAAATTTTTTCAACATTATGGAAGTGAAAAAAAAATAGTGATTGAATTAGCCTGATTAGTTAGGATAATGAAGGTCAAAATGGAGGAAGGCAGATAGTTATTGCATGTCAGATATTCATGGAATGTGACAGACTAAGAATAAATATTTCTTTGTGCCACAAATCGGAAAGCCATAGCACAGATGAAATGAAGGCAAATTAGAGAACTGAGTAGAGACATCTAAACTATCTGGACTTGTTTTAGTTTACTTTAAAAGAAAAGAAAAAAGAATAAAAGAGAGAGGATAAATGAAAAAGAGAAAGAAAGAGAGAAAGAAAGAAAGAAAGAAAGAAAGAAAGAAAGAAAGAAAGAAAGAAAGAAAGAAAGAAAGAAAGGTTGTCTAAATGGTCATTTGGGTCTTGATTACGCAACTGTCTAAGAAAGCAGTTTACAGTTTAGGTGCCCTCTGCTCCCACTTGTCTCTGGGTTTGGCCTCATCGTGACTTGAGCACTGTGAACTAATACTTGGCTTGTCCTCCCCTGCCTCCAGCTGATCACCACTCCCAAGGCTGAGAACAACATGTACGTCCAACAGCGGGATGAGTATCTGGAGAGCTTCTGCAAAATGGCCACCAGGAGGATCTCTGTGGTCACCATCTTTGGTCCTGTCAACAACAGCTCCTTGAAAATTGACCACTTTCAGCTAGGTGCTCTTAAGCATTTTATAGTTTTTTGTTTGTCTGTTCTGTTGGTTTTGTTTTTACCCCTTATCTGTGGTGGGCCCGTTATTATGGGAGAGGCCTTGGGCGGGGGTTGGAGGAGATCAGAAGAAACATTGAGATGTCTGAAGGGTCCTCTGGTTGTGATGACAGAGATGATGTCTGTCTATCTATCTATCTATCTATCTATCTATCTATCTATCTATCTATCTATCTATCTATGCAGGCAGGGACACTCTGGCTTAAGATGTCAGCATTTTAAAACAAAGACATGTATGACTCTTTTTTGTTAAGTCAGAAAAGTGGTGGGAAATGAGAAAAGTATTACATAATTGGGGGGAATGCGAGAATATGTGGCCCCTTTCTCTGGGGTCCTGGGTCCTCTTGCCTATGAGCAGCACCGGTCAATATATGCCTACATGCTTTATGCTACAAGTGTTTCATCATGCATGGGGACCTGCCAGACTCTTGGATGCTGGCAAGCCTGGAGGGGGAATTAGCTAGAGTTAGAAACTGTTAGCCTAAACGAAAGGTCGCTGAAAATACGGATTGAACTTCACCCAAATCCTTCTGGAGAGCAGAAGAATTTGCCTGAACTTGAGAGTTTGCACAACTTTTCATAGTGATGATGTGTACGAGGCTCATGGGGCACAGCTCGCCTCAGGCAGCTGAGTTCTAGTTCCCAGCGCTTCCCACGGGCATGCTGCAAGAGTCACTGATTAGTTAAGCCTCACACTCAGAAGGTTGGAACCAGAGGCAATAGTTTCCATAAAACATTTTATGTAACAGTTGTGTGTGTGTGTGTGTGTGTGTGTGTGTGTGTGTGTGTGTTTGTAATTTTGGTCATTTTACCCCCCAATTACTCTCCCTCAAATCCCTCCCTCTCCCACTGAACCCTTCTTTCTGACAAAAGTTTTATCTTTTGGAAAATCTTTCTTAAACATTACTTCACTCCTTTTGTTGTTTAGCTATAATTAAAGTTCTTTGGATTCATTCTTTATATTTCATTATCCTCTATATTTTCCATAAATATATTTCTTCTGAAAGTACATGAAAATATTTTTCCAATTAGTTAGCACAAAATAACTAACATATCTAAGATTTTTCTGATGCAAGATGTTGATACAAATGCCACATCTGTCCTAATTATGATGTCAACTTGATTTGCATATGGACTAGTTTTCTAAACTATGCACTTTTGATTGTGATAACAACCGTTAACATAAGATCAATCGTCTTAACACATGTTTTGATGTAAAATATAGTAGTCTTAGTATAGGCACAATGCTACCCAATGGCTCTCTAGAACTTAGCTGCACATTTTCAGCTATGCATTCTCTTTCATTGGCTCACCATCCCCTGAGGTGGCTACAAAGGACAAATAAATAACATCCATCTTGGTGTCCCACATTAATCACCATGGATCAGTAACTGATTTGTGAACTCTGTCCCTCTGCTACGAATGTTTGGTGATTAATGTCCTCAATCAACAACAACAGCCAGATATGATGCTTTAATCCCAGCACTTGGGAGGCAGAGGCAGGTGTGTCTTTGTGAGTCTGAGGGCAGCCTGGTCCACACGGTGAGACTCTGTCTCAAAATACTGACAGCACCACCAATCAATCAAGTAAAACCAAGAAACGAAGAAGTAGCTCTGGA
Organism: Peromyscus eremicus; assembly: GCF_949786415.1. Lineage (NCBI taxonomy): Eukaryota > Metazoa > Chordata > Mammalia > Rodentia > Cricetidae > Peromyscus > Peromyscus eremicus. The sequence continues at coordinate 49,774,750 of NC_081428.1, read as the reverse complement.
AGCCAGGAGGTCCACATCCAAAGTTACAACTTATTTGTCACGTGATCTTGGGCAGGTTAGCTCTTAAGTCTTTAAAGAAACCTACTTCACAGGCTGTGGTGATGAAATAAGAGTGTGTACACACACATCCCTGCTGACAATAGGCACTATTCTTGTGGCCATCCTTATCATCCATTGGGTCAGGTGGGTAGTTCAACAATCAAAGGAGCCTTCACAGTTGCCACCAGAAAAACAATTGCTGCTGCTTTCTGCTAATTACAGAATGGTGACTTGCAGTCGCTCTCTCAGGTCAGATTGTCATTAGGACTCTTGATAACTGAGAAGCCCAAGAGAATAACAACATAAAGGCATAGTTAGTGGTTAACCGGGATTCAAACTATTTGTTTCCTGGAGTTTCACGTAGTCGCTTGAGCCAGCAGGCTTCATGATACTCCAGATGTCTGGAGAGGAAATAGGCTTTCAATCCAGCACAGACTGGTACTGGCAGATGATGAAAGTCCTCCCCAGCCAGGGGATCTCAGTGTCAAATGTGCTACCTACCAAGTCTTCCACAAAGTGTTCCCATTCCTTAGTTCAGAGGCGTTTGGAGAAGTCATTACATCTTCGACTTCAGTCTTGGTATGATCATATTATAAGCATCTGGTGCTGCCTTGAAACATTTTTAGCATTATTCTGGTGTTTTCTAGAAATCTAAATTGAATGTGAACTGTAGGGGGCTGAGGGCTTTTTTTTTTATTGTTGTTGTGGTTGTTGTTTTTTCGGAGTTATTGGAAGTCAGGTCATGTAGTTTACCTCTCTGTTCAAAGAGTAACAAACAGTACAGGCCTGATTTGGAGGTAAGGGAGGTTCTCTAACCTAATTCCTGGAGGCCCTTCTCTCCCTGTGTTGTGACCCAGGTTACCCTTACGAGAAAGGCGTGTAGCTCTTTCAGCCAAGACTGGGAGTCAGTTATGGGAAAATAAAACTTGGCGTGAGCCATAGTCTCAGTGAACCAAATCCCAGCTTTGTCTGATTTTCAGCTGGAAGTCTGTCCAGTGGCTTTACTTCTCCTTAAACAGGAAGCAAGTACTGTGTATTTCTCCAGAGTTTTCCTAGGCCTTGAAAGCAGATGCTGACAACCAGATACAGTGTAGGCTGCCCTCACCAGCTGGCCCATCTTGACAAAGGTAGTTGTCACATCTGGTGTGGGCCTACAAACACTAGGAAACTTAAGGTTTCAGACGTTAGTCTAAAGAAAGTCGCAAGGCTTGGGCAAATTCCGACGCCCTTATGGGTTTGCCAGTGGAGAGGATATTATTTATGAGATGTTAAAATGGATTCACATATAAAGTAATTCTTTATTGTTAGTATGTAAAAATGTCACTGTAGCATAAGAATATTGGTGTATATGTTGAGTAGAAAGAGCATAGACAGAATTGATCAGATAGGAAGAAGTCTCTGGGTAATGGTTCTTAACTAAAGGATGAAACAAGGAAGTAGAATACAGCAGGTGGGGATTTTTTTTTTCCTAGAAAAATATAAACTTGAAAAATACTTTGATATTGGTATCAGATCCCCAAATATTAAGGACTATAACACAAGAAATACTTTAAATTCCCTCCCTCCTTCCCTCTCCCTCTCCCTCCTCCTGTTTGTGTTATGTGAAGATGCTTGACCTTCCCCTACATTCAGAGGCCATTGGGAGACATCCAATGTCTTCCTCTATCACTCTCCACCTTATTCCTTTGAGACGGGGTCTCTCTCGGAACGTGAGCATATTGTTCCCACTAGAGGTCCCAGTATGTGCCTGTTTCCACCCACTAATGCTGGAGTTGCAGGTCTTGACAAGGCTGCTAAGGATATGAACTTATTTACGTCTTCATGTTTGTGCAGCAAGTGCTCTTGCCTGCTGGGCTATCTCCCCAGTACTGGTAGCTTCTTCTGAAGGAATGAGTGTTTAAGGGGAATTAATAGAAAGGACACAGAAAAAAAAAATGATGGGTGTGGAATACAACAAGAAGAAGAGACAAAGCATAAAGTACTTCTTCAAATAAAGAATACACACTGATGAATTTTAAACTCACTTTTACAAATAAGGATGACTGAATACATTTTGTCTTCGATTTTATTGAAGAATTATGTTATATGGTGAAGCTCACAATCATCAGTATCCATAACGATCCCCAAATCCTGCTCTCCTTTTGAGGCAGTCCAGAAAAATTGATCCTCTGACTCTAACTGTTGTTTTTATCAGTGGTTGTAGTGTCTGGCAACCACCTTTTCTGGACCTCACCACCCTTAGTAAGGCAGAGTCTGGGTGAGTGGGTTTCCACAGTGTCCATTTGTTTCCTGTGTGTTCATGCAGTCTCTAATTATCGATAGTATCTAGATAGGCTACAAAGCCTAGCACCCATTCACTCACCTTATTCCACCACTCTCGGCCTTTAAGATCAAATGGACCAGTGTTTAGGTCAATAAGGAAGATAAAAGAATATAGGTCAAGTGTGTAAAAAAAAAGTCTCTGGAGAATGTGGTCTAAAGATAAGTGATTCCCTGTCAAAAGATGAGCAGATAAAGAAAACATGGTATATAAACTCAAAGAAATTTTCGTAACCATTAAGAAAAATGAAATTTGTGGAAAAGTGGATGCAACTAGAAATCATGCTAAGCAAAATAAACCAGACTCAGAAATACAACTAAATATTTTCTCTCATTTGCAGAAGCTAAATTTAAACTTTTATGTGTATACGTGTATGTATACATAAAAAAATAGGCTTAGATGTAAAACTGCTATAATCAGGGATAATACCATAAATGGCAGAAAAAATTTAAATAGTGGGTTTATTAATGGAGAAACCTTAGGAAATCAAATTTATGTCATTCTCATTTGGGAAACTGAGGTATTTTATCTTCATCTAACTTTTGAAGGAGTTGATACATTTTATATATTTATATAAGAAGTTATACATAGATGGTTCTTGAATCGGTGCCTGATCCTTTCACCCTATAACTCCCTGCCCTCTGCAGGCAACCATATATACACACATGTAAAGACAGATATACACATACATATACGTATATATGGAAAGAGAGAGTCACTAAGTTGCCCAGAGTGGCCTGGAACTCACTTTCTAGTCCAGATTGGCCTTGAAATTACCATCATCCTGCCTCAGCCTCCTGGGATTCCAGATGTGCATCACCAATGTGTTGAGAGAAGCCATAGTTCTGATATTGAAATAGAGGGCTGAAATACAGTGCATGGAGGAAGTCTTTTTTGTTATTTGTTTGTTTGTTCATTTTCTGAGATAGGGTTTCTCTATGTAAAATTCCTGGCTGTCCTGGAACTCACTTTGTAGACCAGGTTGTCCTCAAATTCATAGAGATCTGCCTGCCTCTGCCTCTTAAATGCTGGGATTAAAGGTATGTGCCACCACCGCCCGGCTGGAGGAAGTCTTAATAGATATATTAGTTAAGTTACACTGGATCCATAACATTAATGGCCTTATATGCTATGATAAGAATTCAGGTTTTCTTCTGTGAGATAGTAGCTTTCTGTCCTTTGAGTACATTATACTTAGCTAGGAAACCTGTTAAATGCAGCTCACTTGGCCTTACCATGAGGAATTCTAATTTGATTGGTCTGGATACAAAGATTGAAAAGGTAAGCTTCCAGGGACTGTGATGAAAGTGGGCGATCCATTCCACATACCAGAAAAACAGCTGGTGAAGAGAGGGAGGTGCCACAGCCACAGTAAAGAGTGAAATGGCTCTGGCATTGGTGAATGGCTTTAGAGATGCAGAGTGCAGTTCTTACCTCCAAGGAAATAATGGAGTTCATGATGGTATAAATATGAGAGATCATGGCCCGTGAACATAGATCCAGGTCACCTTGGATGGCCTGCTCTAATGTGGAAGAGGGTATGTGAACTTTCATAGAGACAGAACAAAAAAAACCTTGTAAATCAATGTGTTAATTAAATACATTGGTGGTAAGATCTTGTTAGTAGTTACAGCAGACCAGAGCAATCTATAGGTTTCAGATGTGTGTGTGTGTGTGTGTGTGTGTTCTAATGTGTGCCAATGTGTGTAGCAATCAGAGGTTGATGTCAGATTTCTTCTTTACTCTTCATCCCCTTTTACTCCTTTCCTTTTTAAGACAGGGGCTCCTCACTGTGTAGCCCTGGCTGGCCGGACACTCTATTTGTAGACCAGGCATTTTTGAGACAGATTCTCTCACTGAACCCTGCTTGCTGATTGGCTGGACTAGCTAGCTAGTACACCCCCATGCTCAGCCTTTTACATGAGGACTAAAGATCCAAACTAAAGTCCTTATGCTTGCTTCCGTGGCATATGAGTCATCTCCTCAGCGCCAGATATTATCTTTTAACATTCTTAGCTTCAGGGTTGGTGGAAGTTAGAGATCTGCTGAGTAATACATTCCAAAAGCTTTACTAACCGTCAGAAAGATGCTAGGTCAAATACGTTTGGGAGTAAGTGGATATGAAGGAAACTAAAGATAGCCTGAGATAATTTTGTCTCTTAATCTGCAACATTCCATTTCTCCCCAACTATAACATTGTAGTCAGTCATCAGTCATTCAGAGACTGTGCACTCTCCAGCACAGATATGGCTTCCTTGAAAAACTTCAGTTCACAACTTGAACTTAGGGAAAGGTGAGATGAAAAGAAATCGTGGATGCCACAGAGAGGAAACAATCACAGGCTGGGGTTGTGAACCATTTGGACCATAATGCGAAACGTACAATTCCTTAATAGCTTATAATTGAAACTATTTTTTTTTTTTTTTTAGTTCTACTGTACTGTCTATAGTCAATCAAATACATGAAAAAACTTACTGAATTGGGCCACTGGTTTTGGGGATCAGGATTCTTGAGGGATGAGGAACCAGGCAAACATCCCATCACTAGGCTACTGGTAATAGTGAGAAACAGTTCACCTCCACAGTCTGGCCCTTGCCTTGATAATCCTGTTCCAAATGTCACAAAACAGACTTGGATCTGTGAGTCATTTTAGCTGGACTAGGAGACTGTGAATGGTTTACAGGACTTCCTTAAAGAACGGCTACTTGGAGGTCTTACAGCGCTTCCCAAGAACAAGCGTGCTTAGGTAGAAGTGGACAGCCTTAAGCACCTGTGCTTTTTATGCTGCTTCCCCCACCTGAGGCGCATACATTTAACCCTGCTCTGATTTGCACAGAATGCAAGAATGGCAGAGACCCGTGGCTAGAGCAGGCAGCCAGAGAGAGGAGGTGGCCTCATATGCACCTTCCTCAGAATTTGGCTTGGAGTGGGTTCTGTCCTGCTGTATACTTGCCTCCATCCTCCTTCAATCCAGCATTGATCAAAGCCTTCAATGTTTTCCCTGGGCAGATTTCTTTCCTCAGGCCAAACATGTAGACATTTCAGTAGCCTGCAAGTGTGAAACGTTTTATTTCTAATATTTGGCTGGATTATTTCTGAAAACATTTTGCTTGAGAGGAGAAACCAGATTGTGAAACAGGCTTCTTGCCAGTTAGAACAAAGTTTGTCTTAGATCTTGAACCAGGGTCCTTTTTGCGGATGATTGTGAGGTGTGTGTGTGTAGCACAGAGTGGGCTGTATGGGAATAAGTTGTGTTGTCTGAGTCCTACCCTCATTTTACTTCTAGTCATTGAACAAGTCAGTCCTCTTTTCTTTCTCAGAGTCTGTTACAGTTGTGGTCCCTGAGAAAGAGACCCTGACACTCTGAGTTTTGAATGTAAGGAGGTTATGGGGAGTTAATTCCTTTCCTCCATTCCTGTGAGGGAAAGGAACGCAAGGATAGACAAAGGGTGATTTTGAGCTCTAATGTGGTTGACACTTAGGGCTGTCAGTTTTGAGGTGAGGGAAATGCCTTTTATATCTGCTCTCCCTGCCTGACCTCACACCCACCACTGCCCTTCAGCTGTGTGTGACTGGAGGAAAGGCAGCTCTTCGTTAAGAAGAGTAACTCTCAGGGAGGGGAATCTAGCTACAAATATAGAAAACTCAGCTCTGAAAGTAGGTGGAACTGAACAGCATCCACTATGGTTTTTTAGATTCATCCTCAGTGATGTAATGGAGCCAAGACTCACAAACCTCAGCAGCATATTATATAAAAAATCCACTTGGTAACAAGTGTTCAGCTACAGGGTTCAGCTGGTCTGGATTGGTTAGGTTTATGTATGTACCTGTACTCAGCCGTAAGTCAGCTGCGTGAGTCTGCTGACCTCATCTGGGATGCTTTGAAACCTGTTTGTGAAGATTTAGAATATTAACCACAAGGGACATTTTTATTTTTTCATAGTTTTATTAACATATTAATTATGCATAATAATTGGTGTGTGTGCCCCAGTTAGTTTCATTAGTGCTCTTTACAGATAAATGGATGAGAGTGTGTTTATAGAAACATGGGGACTTTATCAGTGTCTACACTGAAGAAAATGGTCTCTCCCCTCCCCCTCTACCGTTAACTACAATAAAGCTTGATAGAACAACAGAGCCCTATAATCCTTTCTCCATTCAGTGACTAGGTGTTGATGGGTGCCATCTTGTACAGGCATTCATGCTGGCATTTTTCTTTTGCCTTAATTGTTTTTAACCAAGAATAATATCATATTACACATTTAATTCTGCCACTTATTTTGTATACTGAAGAAGATATACTAAAAACAAACAAAACTACTACATCAACATAACAATTTTTAACTAGTATATATTTTGTCAACAACAACAGCAAACTGTATAATTGAAAAAAAATAGATATGTGATCTATATAATATGTCCTATCATATCCTTTTGCATTTTTCAGACAGGGCTTGGTCCTCATACAGCTCTTTAGGTCCTGTGTCTGTGGACCACTTGCATGACACCGTTACAACTCTGGAAAGGGAAATAGATTTCTTTCTACTTGTACTTTGTTTTGGAGAAATCAAGCTACTTGTCTATATTTTTTCAGGTAGCCTAATCAAATGACTCAAAGTAGCAGTTTAACTGTAATCGCCCTCTTACCAGGAAAGTAATGGATATTATTTTCAGCTTCAATCTTGTATTTGCAAAATATCCTCTAGCACAGCATAGCACTTTGGTACTGTCCACGTTGATAACTCAGACTCTTTGTGCTAATATTTATGTTGTCATATATTCACTAATTTTATTTTTCAGATTTATCCTTAATAAGAGGGATTATTTTGAAAATACAATTTTAGGTAAAGTTGAGGGAAACACTAACCTATTTTGAAGAGGAAGTAAATATAGATATCTTTTAATTTACCCTGGAGTTATATACTGATAAACTCGTGGTGACCTGGAAGATTATAATACAGACACACATTTAGGGCCTGCAAAGCAGCACAGCAGATTGAGACTCTTGTATGAAGACTTTACGGCCCGAATTCAATTCCTTGATCTCACTGTTGGCAGGAGGGAACTGACTCTTGTGAGAACCAACTCCTGAGAGTTGTCTGCCACACCCATGCTGTGGCATGCACACATGGCACCTGTACACACACACACACACACACACACACACACACACACACACACACAAATTAAAAATAAGAAATGCATTTAACCTACCGATTTTCTAAGCTCTAAGGCACAGCATAGTAATACATTATGCTACATGTTCAGCTCTTACCCATGATCCAATGGGTTCTGGAGCCTTGACATCACGAACAAATATTAGGAAAAGATAAAAATTCAAAGCACAGCTTGACTGAGTGGGTATCACTTTCACTCTATCACCAAGTTGAAAAAACTTGAAGTCAAACCACAAGTTAGGGACAGTCTGTAAAGCTGCCCTGTCCTTAGAAATGTTTAAATACTTTCCAGTTATGTAACTTGCATGTTAAGCCGTAGACACCTTGGGTCTTGTCCTCTGGCTGGTTTTTGTCATCTTGACATAGGCTAGAGTCATTTTGGAAGGGTGAATCTCAACTGAGAAATGTCCCTACCAGATTGTCTATGGGCGACCCTGTGATACAGTTTCTTGATTGATGATTGATGTGGCTGGCACTACTGTGGCCCTGCTAGTGCCAGCCTTAGCCTGGTGGTCCTGGGTACTAGAAGGGAGTAGGCAGAACAAGCCAGGAAGAGCAAGCTAGTAAGCAGAATTCTTCCATGGCTTCTGCATCAGTTCCTGTCTCCAGATTCCTACCCTGTTTGAGTTCCTGTCCTGACTTCTCTCAGTGATAGACTGTGCTGTGGAACTGTAAACTGAAATCTACCGTCTCCTTCCCAAGCTGCTCTTGGTCACAGTGGTTTTTTCTCAGCAATAGAAACCCTAACTAAGTAAGACATTGATTTTCATGTTTCCCATTGACTCAGGAACTATTCTGAATTATAACGGTTTCTTTGACTGAAAACTTGAATGATGCGTAGTCTTCCAAAGACTTAAATTTTGCTTGAGATTGTGTTCATTTGCAAAATTTGTATAGTGAAGAGTTTAACTTCCTTTAGAGTCAAAAGGAACCTGGGACTGGTTTGGAGCATAAACTATTTTTCTCTATGGTGCATGTTTACTGAACTCCAAAGTTAATTATATGCTGAAAGAGGAACAGACACAGACTTCAGACTCAGAATTATCTATAGTGGAAGTGAACCTTAACAAACATGTCTGGTCTAGTTTCCTGGCAATTTAAGTGAAGACTCATACTTTGGCAGGATGGACAGTTTTCTAGGAATGCTAGGCAGCCTTAAGGCTAACACTTCTGATTCACATGAATCGGGTGGGTAGAGATGGGTTTGCCATTCTTATAGGAGTGGTTTTCAATATTATTTTACATACTCATTTGGTTGCTTTATATCTACCAATTTGCTATAGAACTGATTTAATTAGTACTGTTTGCACATATTGAGAGTTAAATATATATAACTAGGAAGTATTATCTGACTTGAGCTGGTTGAAAGTTCAGTGTCTCCACTCACTCTCTTCTCAATGTTTTCTGTTTTGCCATACTCATTTTTATTCACATTTTGTTGACCTTAAGATAATGAGAAACCTATGCATGTGGTGGATGATGAGGACTTGGTGGACCAACATCTCATCGGCGAGCTGAGGAAAGAGTATGGAATGACCTACAATGACTTCTTCATGGTGCTGACAGATGTGGATTTGAGAGTCAAGGTAAGGGCTCTTGCTGTGGGTGATGTGGTGCAACTCCTTGGAATATAAACTATGGTTCCCTATGGTCAATGCGTTCACTAGATGTATAATTCAACACAAACTATGCCATGGTAGTAAGGTTTTGAAATGGTCCTAGTATTTCAGTTGTCTTACAAATTTGTATTCAGAAATGATCTCTTAGATTGGGTTGAGATTAATTTAGCCCAGTTATGTGACTCAGACCAAATCCTTCCATCACACAATGCTGCAAACTTACCAGACACTAGTTAAATGACTGTAGTGATCTAAGCCCTGAGAATAAAAGAGAAGGAGGAATGCCTTCCTTCAAAAAACCTGCACTTACCACAGATCCCATTATGGAAAGTCCTGACTTAAGATAAAAAAGACTACAAGGATTTTCCATCAACTTTCTTTCTGTAGGGACAAAGTTTCTAACCCATCGAAAACTGAGTTATGCAGTCATAATAATAATAACAAAATAGCTAGCTTTTATCGCCACTTTTCTTGCACCAAGCACTTTGCTCAAACCTATGCAATCCTTGTCTTAAAGATATAAATTAAGTACCAGTGTCTCGTTTCAGAGAGAGAAAAAACAGTCCCAGAATGGGTAAGTGCCTTGTCTGAGTTGATCCGGCTAGAATTAGATTTCATCCCGACAGAGGCTAGCTACAGATCTCACTGTCTTCATCATTCCAGGATGCTGATATTATAAGATGTTGGGGGAGGGGTGCTGTCTGCACCATCAGAACAACTGGCTTGACCTGCAGTATTATTGTGGTCCTGGGGAGACATCACTCCATTAACGTGTTCCACACATGTGTTGCCTCACCTCTCACAGGAAAAGTTGGACTAGATGATCTCTAAAATGAAACCCCATTGAGGCCAAGTTGTAAGACACACTCAGATGGCCCCTCATATTGGTTCTGCTGAGCAGGGCCCATATCCACATCAGGTGACTTTTAAAAGTATGGGTAGCTGGGATCCAAGGAAATGAACGTCATTGTCTGTAAATAAAACAGAATTTGATGGGAAAGTCAAGTTAAAAACTCTAGGATGCCGTGCCATTAGTTTCTCTATGTTAGTGTACTTACTGTTCCTCACTTCTTTGGTTGTGTCATAAACAGGGACCAGATTAGTGCTAGGCATGTGGGAGTGAATGTAGGGTTTGTATGGTAGGGAAGATATGGATCATTTGTAGTAAAAGAAGACAAAAATAATTCGTTATAAATACACCAATTGCTTCCTGGAGTCCTGATTTTAAGCAATTGGCAGAGAGTACTATTGCAAAAGAGCATTTATAAACCATCAAACCCTCTAGGCTCCAAATCAAAAAGTTCCCCAAACCTCGCTAGATGGTATAAATGATATGTACCCTATGCTTTCTTAAACAGCAATACTATGAAGTGCCAATCACGATGAAGTCTGTGTTCGATCTGATCGATACTTTCCAATCCCGAATCAAAGACATGGAGAAGCAGAAGAAGGAGGGCATTTCCTGCAAGGAGGACAAGAAGCAGTCCCTGGAGAATTTCCTGTCCAGGTACATCATCTTTGTGTTCTCAGGAGAGGCTAGCGCCGTTTTGCTTGGAATGAGCTCAGAACCAAAGAAACCTGGCACTTCGCCTGTACTTATGGGAGAGTGCTCGTCTGTGTCTGAGCACCTTGTCTGCTGGGCTTAGTCGTGAGTGTCTGGAAATGGTTCTGGTTGCAAGGCTCCAACTATGAAGGTTGATTTGGTGATACTGGATGGGTCTCTTCTGTTCCTTTGTTCGGTACAGAGCAAATTCAAAACTTCCAAGAGGATTGCTTCATACAGTCAGTGAATCTAAGACGCTGTGAACATGATTTTTTTTTCTTCATGAGCCTACTTCCATTTCCAAATGGGATTTGATATACTGTGCTTGATTTTCCACATCCTTGCAACAAGACAATGAAAGCCTCACTAAATCCCTAAAAGTAGAACTCCTCTTGACCTAGCTCCAGGATTCTCTGGGGAGTATTGTGTACTCACAGCCCTTTGACAGCAAGGGGTAGGAGCATCCCCCAGAGAAGAGAGTAAGAAAAGCAAAATGACAATTTCTTCTTTGCTCCATGCCTTTCTCAATTTTGAGTGAAAATTTCATTAGGATTTTGAGGCCCTAAGAGAGATGAAATTGAAAAATACACTCGCAACAAATAAAATCACAGAGACCTCAATAAAAACACTACCCCAGGTGTACTTTGTGGCTGAGGGTCTCCCAAAATGAAGCAAACATTTTCTGGAGGCTCAGTGTGAAATGTGTGTCACATGGGCTGAATCTTCACACATTGCCTCATGTTAGTCAGGGTCTCAGGAATTCAAGGAATAGGAAGCGAATAACTTGAATTCCTGCAGACCCAGGAGACTTGGGGCCCTTAGGGCATAGTGTCTCATCTAAAGAAGGTATGATTTAGCATTCATATGAGGATTCAGTCTGCAACACATCCATTATGTTGACCCTGGGCTTCTCAACTCATCTGCTTTAAAAATCTTTCCACTGTAAAATGAAAATAATGGTAGGAGGGGCCCCTCCTCCATCCAAGTCGCTGTATACTCACCCGTGTTGGTACCAAGAACTTCACCTGGTATACATTCAGATGTAAAATGTTGCCCATAGGTTCTTGTGTTTGAATATTTTCAAATGCTCCCCCCACACAATTGTGTTCACTTAGATTTCAACTTGTGCTATACTTCCTAATTATTCAATTACACAACCTCATGTGTAGTTACAAATTTGTCATTACACAAAATTCTTTTAACATTCACAAGATCGTGTGTGTGTGTGTGTGTGTGTGTGTGTGTGTGTGTGTGTGTGTACATATTCACTCACAGGTCTTGTGCATGGTGTCATAATCTCTATAAGTCTGTATTACAACTGCTCTGTTGTGTCCAGAAAACCCTTTCCTTGAAGTTAACCACCTCCTCTGAACCTAAAACCTCCCTGCACCCTCTCTCATGGTAGACAGAAAATCTCACTAACTAGCTGAAGAGAGGTTGACACTTCGTGGCTGCTTGGAGAGTGAGAGTCGGGGTTTTTTAATGGTGACCCTTGGTGAGTCAACCACACTCCTAAAAGTAGTTGGACAATGAACATTGCACTTAATGGCTTTTAAAAAGAAGAAGAAAAAAACCTGGAAGTTGAGTGTGTAGGAAGTTATGAGTGGGAGGATAAATCTGGGAGAGTTGGAGGGTAGAGAGGGTAGAGAATATGATCAAAATATACTATATGAAATACTCAGAGAATTAATAAAATATCTTAAAATTTTAAACAGAATAACGTATTACTCGATGGCAGGAATAAAATAGCCCTGTGTTGGAACTCTGCCTCCCTCCCCCAACTCTTTGATCGTGAGATATTGGGCTGATTTTTTTAACTGCCTTGGGATTCAGTTTTCTAATTTGCAAAATGATAATAAGTGTTCTTGTTCTTAAAATCACTGTGAAAAGGTAATTGAATACTAAAGGTAGCAAGGAGCTAAAACCTAGCACCAAGCAAGTAACCAATAAGTGCTAGCTATTACAGTATTCCAGGATGTTGTTCAGGCCCTGTACCACACATAGTCAGCGAGAGAAACTCAGTAGACCATTAGGAATTGAAACCTAGGCAAAGAGAAAAAGGAAAAAGAAAAAACCCTGAAATTGGGGGTGGGGGGAAACGTTCTATGACTAAGCCAGTCCCTAAATGGGAATTTTCCTTGAATTTGCTGACTTGTTGGTGAGATGGCACAGCCTGGTTTCAACTGACCAGACCCTGAAACCAGTCTGGTCTTTAGCACTATATTTTACGCTATAATTAGCCTTCCCTGAGACAGAAGCCCCAAAGAGTGGGCAAATGCACACTACTTTGGTATGCCAGTTAAAAGAAGCAAACACATGCAGACCTTGTAGGGTTTCACTGACTGAGAAGCTGAAGTGACAGAAGAACTATTTGCCCCCAAATGGGGACCTAAGCAGGGTCACAACTCTTGTCACAGACAGGCCTTGGACGCTTTTTCCTTTAGTGCCTTGGGCTGAGGCCTTGGATCCCTGTGCGCGAAGTCCCGTCATTCCTGATGGGAAGCAACCTTCTCTGGGTTGTATCTGAGACAGGGCGTCCCATCCCTCTCCCATCAAAACCTCATTCAGCGGCACATACAGGTAAACAAGTCAAAACAGACCTCACTAAAATAGCTCAATGGCTCCATGGAGGCCAGAGAGGCTGGCCTGGTTAGATCCTGGCTGGGGGCCAGGTCTGGTCTGGCGCTCCTCCTAAGGAAGCAGGGAAATCCAAAGGCCAACCGTGCTGCAGACGCAGCCACTGCCGCCGCCGCCACTGTTCCCTTTCCCAGGGACCTCTGGACCGTCTCATATGCTCCTTTCCCTCTGTCTGTGCCAAAACATTCATCTCCTTATCCTCAGTGGAGACTTGTTTTTCTTTCCCTTTGAAGAAAAACAAGCAGAGGAAGCGAATGTAATGTCGCAGCAAGCAATTCTTGGCAAGGCTTGGGAGACAGGCATCCATTCAGAGCTTATATTTCATTAGACTATTATTTCCCCTCATTCACCAAAACCACTGTTCCCTCCAAGAGGCCATTCTCTTTGGGGTCGAAAACTCTCATGTTCACACTGAAACTAGACAGGGCATACGGAGAGAAACCATGCGCTCAGGGATTGTTAATACCTGCTGGCTGCCTGCACCTGAGGCAGGAAGCAACACCCCCAAACCTTTCCAGTTTGAGACAACGCCATTCAGCTCTTCCTTGGAAGCATACTTCACACCACCCTGGGGACCCCGAGAGCATGACTGAAGCATCGTCATCCTTAAGCCGATACTTTGGTACCACCTTAGGTTTACTAGTTGGGCAAATCACTCCCTTCTTAATGTCTCTCTCATCATTCAGAAACCGGGTTAAATAAAGCTTGCTTTCTTGAGCCTTAGTGAAGAACACTCACTGCGGAGTGAATGTGGGCTTTAAAATGACACACTGACACAAGGATCAGATAGATTGTCACGTGGCGCAGTGATGGATGATGTCCAAGGTATGTGAATGACAGGCTTTTAAACTGGGAGCTGCAAATGAAGACACCGTTTCCCAGATCCATGCCATCATACGGATAACATACTGACGGGTTTTGGAATTTAATTTTGTAATACCCCTTTGAAGCAGACACTGATATTTTCAATTCTAGAAATCAGGGAAAAGTGAGGCTTAGTTCAATTGCGTGACATGTGCAGAGATACCCAAAAGGTAGTGATGACAAACTTGAATTCAAGTTACCACATACAAGATAAAAGCTCTATTAGTGCACCATGACAGCTGTACTAACAGTAGAAGCTGGGTTTGCTAAAATCCCATGGCTTTCCACTTCCTAGGGGCAGTTGCATTGGCTTTTATTACTGATAATAAGATAGAGATCAGAACTTACATTTACCTCTAGAGTAACAACTGGCCGCTAAGGAGAGGACACAGGCTTTTATTTTCTTTTAGTGACTTTCCCGTTCTTCTTGCTGCCATGGTCACTCGCTTAAAATTTAGCAGTCTTCTGTATGAAAATTTGTATTCTCATTTCCTGATGCCTGCTGAACTCCACAGGCACCCTGCTGGGACTCTAATTCTCTTCAGCACTCCTGTGTCATCTTGGTTTTGCTGCCTCCCTCACACTTTCGACTAGTCTTCCTTATAACTGAGAGCTTCACTTTACCCTAAGTGACCTCACGGTGACCATGACCCAACACACCACGCAGGCATACTGTGGGAAGGTTCTACGGGCCAGGGATTTTTATTCTGGGAATGGAAAAACCCAGCAGCCAATGTTGCTCTGCGTTCTTACACTGGCCTCTGTTGTCTGAAGCGGTCACAGCAGCCTCGTGCATCTTTTCCAGGTTCCGATGGAGGAGGCGGTTGCTGGTGATCTCTGCCCCTAATGATGAAGACTGGGCCTATTCACAACAGCTCTCTGCCCTCAGTGGTCAAGCATGCAATTTTGGTGAGTAGGAGGCACCTCCTTTCTGCTTTCCCATACCACTCTCTTTCTGGATGATTCTAAACTGAAACAGAGCCTTAGCTCATCCAAATATACCGTAATCCAGATGTAGATTCCCAGACACATACTCTACCTATTGAATGTGAAGTTGCTTTCAAAGTACTGTTTTAGTCAACTATAGGTCCCCTCACCTTCTTCCTTTCACATTCTATACTGAAAGTATCTACTGCTTTACTTTTAATTATCTTTTATTTCTTTTTAAACATGTCTCAAGATGATGATATACAGGCACCATTGCCTATTTGATACTTGGGTACTGGCTGCTAACACTGGGTATTTCTCCATAAATTGATCTTGTTCTGAGAATTAATGAAAGAGAACCTTATTTTTTTTTTTAGAGACAGAATATCACTATGTAACTTCAAATCCTCCTGCCATATCCTCCTCTGTGCTAGAATTATGGGTGTGTGTAACTGTGCCTGGTTCTGAACCTTATTAAGTCAAGTCAAAAAGAAAAAAAAAGTTTCTTTTCTCCTTGTTGCAAATCCCTCAATGTTTTGAAAAATAACATGGTACTTTACTTATTAAACATTAGGGTAACTGAAAGCACTTGTATTGTTTTTAATCTGGCCACAGATACATATGCACAGTACATAGAACTTATTACTAGGTTCAGTGTGAAATGGGATCATGGTGAAGTCAATAGTGCCATGTCACAGCTGACATCCATGAGCTGTGCAGCTGCAGAGAGAGCACCCTGAGTCATTAGAAGTATGGAGGGTTGGTTTGGTCATTGATTTCAAAGTTCATCACTACAACATTACAAATCAAGACAGTTTTGATTCTTCCAGTGGGAAGAGCCATATCTACAATCATGCTGCAGCTATAAAACTGTCCTTGATTTTTGAAGGAAGGGTCTTCATGTGATTTGTGAAGCATTATCAGGACCAGGCTCTGTGGTATGGCCCAGTGCCTCTAAATTATAAGCACTTTTCGATTGTAAGATGTGAAATACTCAAAGGAAAGCAGAAAGCAAGCTCCAAATGGTAAGACAATTCAAGAACTTCTCACTTATTCTCCATTCATCCAGGCTAGTAATTTGCAACTATTGACATAGAATATTTGATTGTGTCAATATTCTGAATTGTATTTTAAATGATTGGGAGTCATCAATGGTACTAGTAGTGAAAGGTGTTCTTAGGGCAACCAAGAATTCATCACAGTAAAAATGTAAATCAAAACAAATCCCATTTTGGTGGCACATATCTATAGTTTCAACAGCAGGAGGCTCAGACCAGGAGTTTGCGAGTTCCAGGCCAGCCTGGGCTGTGGAGTGCCACCCAAGTCAAAAAACAATGATAGCAAACAAAGTCATTGCTCCTTTTCCGTAGATGTCTTTTCAAGAACTAAGAGGTGTTTATTTTTATTTTTATTTTTATTTTTATTTTTATTTTTATTTTTATTTTTATTTTTATTCTGGCACAGAAAGCCTGGGCCACTCGAGTGCAAGCAAAGCCTTTTGTTACTCACAGGAAATGTGAACAAATCATGCTTTCCAGGAGTCATTAAATTCATGATCATCCCTTCTGAAACTATGACTCACTGGTGTTTGGAATAGCATGCTTCACCTTTCCAGGAAAAGATAAAGGTGGAAAACTAAACAAAACTGTGGGAAACAGCATTTTGCCTTGACTTTGGCTCCTCCTTACGGGAGCCCTCCCACATAGAAGCTTTTCATTTTCTCCCCCGGGCAACATACTCCACTGATCTTATCGTTAGCGCCGAGCTATTACCCCTGCTAGACACTTCATCCTGATGTTTTCTTTCTGAATCCCTTCTCATGCTTTTCATCTTCAAAAGAATTCCAACAAGCTATCAAGGCATGACCTTCCCTCCCTTGCTGAAACCTTAGCTAAAGATGGGAAGCAAGCTGTGCTCGCCTGGGGTTCCCCTAGGCATGCTGTGTGTGAGTAAGAACGTGCCAGTCAAGTGAAGTACCTATCCTGTGACTGACTCTTTAAACATCACGCACCTGGTTTGTGTGCCTTTTCTGAGGGCAAGGTATCCATCAAAGGTGTCAAAACTTCAGGCTTAAGTTGTTTTTTGTTTTTTTCAGAATATCAATCATTGTGCTGAGCTCACATTAGGTATTTTACTACCAATAGTTTCATATTTGGGTGTTTTATAGAGAGAGTCATTTTAAGAGCAAATTCTTCTGTTTCATCCCACCCATCTCATATGTAAAACCACTTGATTCTTGCTAATCCTAAAATCTGTAACTGTTTTTTTTTTTTTTTTTTTTCAGTTTTAAAAGCGTTTCCTATCTTTTGGAAACATCGAAAACAGATTATTCTACTTGGCTTTTTATGTTCCGCATTCTTTTCAAATTTTAATTGACTTGAAAACTCACCAGTTGTCAGGTTGTGGGAAGTAAAAGCTGTTTTCAGATCTTCTCCTCTAATTTTGTGGCTTTATTCTCCTGTGTCAGGTCTGCGTCACATAACCATTCTGAAACTTTTGGGCGTTGGAGAGGAAGTTGGAGGCGTTTTAGAACTGTTCCCAATTAATGGTAATGTTTCATTATTTTAAAACATTATGAATTAGCGTTAAGTTTAATTAAATCATGTTAAGCTATATGCAAGCAGGAGGTATACCTCAAAGAACAGCGTGTGTGCACAAACATGCTTGTGTGCCCATGATGTGTATGTGTCAGGGGCAGGACTAAGGACTAATCTTGGTTTTGATACAAAATTATTCAAACTAACAGTAAAAAATATCTATTTTTATAATCAAAATCATGCTTTTTGTCTATAAAGAATTTAAAGTTTTCAAAGTGTTTTATGTTCTGTCATTTAATCTCATGATTGTTTTATGAGGTTGTATCAACTTGATTTCCTTTCAAGGGATAAGGAAATGCAATAAAAGGCTCAAAGAAGCTGAAGAAAGTGATTACAGACTGAAGGTTTCAGAAGGTGTAGCAACTCCTTCTTCCTACTGAAATAAATGCCAGTGTATGAAATAGTTGGCAGAGTCCCAGCGTAGACCCCCGAGAAAGCCTCAGTTCCCCTCTCCTCTTTTTTCTTTTCACACATGCTACTAGTTTAGTTTCAGTCATTGGTTTTTCAATACAATTGGTATTTTTCACCCTGGACAACAAAACAAGCTTTCTGCTGTTTCTTGAAAGGAAAACGAGAATGCCAAGAAGCAAGTTAATTGGAAAGGTGTCTAGAAATAGAAGCATCATTGTTTGTCAGTGACAGATTGTAAAGACGATGTTGCAGGGTTAAATTAAGGTCTGGGTTCTGTATTTTGCAACATTCTCAAAAGAGATGCCCGGTGTTTCATAGTTTGACACTAACAACCTTGCACAACATGGCATGTAATTTCTAGTTGGACGCTCCTGGCAGACAACTGGATTTTGAGCTAAAGAGAGCAGATTTCTGGGTCTTCTGCTCTTCCAATGATTTCCTCTGGCTTTGTTATGTCTGTGAACTCTTGACTCTTTAATCCACTAACAACCATTCCAATGCTTTTCCAGGGAGCTCCACTGTTGAGCGGGAAGATGTGCCAGCCCACCTGGTGAAAGACATTCGCAACTATTTCCAAGTGAGCCCAGAGTACTTCTCCATGCTTCTAGTTGGAAAAGATGGGAATGTTAAGTCTTGGTATCCTTCTCCTATGTGGTCGATGGTCATCGTGTATGACTTAATTGATTCCATGCAACTTCGGAGACAGGAAATGGCCATTCAGCAGTCACTGGGGATGCGCTGCCCAGAAGATGAGTATGCAGGATATGGCTACCACAGTTACCACCAAGGATACCAGGATGGCTACCAGGATGACTACCGTCATCATGAAAGTTACCACCATGGATACCCTTACTGAACAGAAATATGTAACCCTATTCCCATCCAGTTTCCCCTTCATCTGCTAAAGCTGTGTGTGGTCAGCTACATAAGGGAAGTCGTCCATACTCTACATTCTCTGCCCTTTTCTTTCAAGATTAAAGAAACAGTAAACTTTCCCCTACTCATGAGTTGTTATTAAGACATTTAAAAGAATTCTCTAACTTGAGAGAGGGAAATCTGGTGCTAAATAATTGTACTGAAAAAAAATAGGTACTATTTCTTTCTTTTCTTATAATAGCTATTATTTGATATGAAAATTTCTATAAAGTGTTTTTACAATCTTTTCATCATTTTTGTATCAATTTGTAAGTAAAAACCGTGTTAAAGAAAATAAAGATCACAGTACAGATGTTTACAGAAAACATCTGCACAGACACAGAAGACAGCAGATGGCTGCTTTTTTTTCTTTTGAGACAGGGTCTCTCTGTGCAGCTCTGACTGATCTAGAATTCACCATGTAGATCAGGCTGGCCTCAAACTCACAAGGCCCACTTGCCTCTGCCTTCCAAATGTTGGGATTAAAGACATGAGTCACCATGTCTGACTTCAGATGGCTTCTTAACACTTGAAATATCAGCCTAAAAATATTTACAATAGTTCTTTGCCATATGAAGTTATTTTATGAAACCTGGTAACACTAGAGTAGTGATATTGGCCGTCAACTGTAAACCAATGTTTGTTATGAAAAGGCAATTTGTAAATTCCTGTCTAACTCTGTGACATTTATGATCTTTTCAGCTTTGGAGATAAAATACTAAATGCAAAGGTTCTGTATTGATGTTGATTCTCTGAGCGTGACTGCAACCTTTCTTGGCTCTGGTGGCCTTAGTCTAGAGGACAAAGGTGCCAGATGGCCATCAGAGTCACCTCTCAAATTTGCTGAAAGGAGTGAGTAAAATGAAAGATTTATTTAGAAAAAGTGAGAAAGATTCCCGGGAGTGGGAGGGGGTCCCAAAAGACAGAAAACTGCTTTGGCTTTATGGAATACTGTTAATGGCAATTCTGAAAATTCACTTTAAGAAATAAAGTTTATTATTAAAAAAAATGAGCTGTGTTTAGGGGCTTTTTAAAGGTCTTGGGGCAGAAACTAGGCAAAACGTGAGCGTACTATGGCTGGACCAATGGGAGCTCAAATGCTCTGTTGACCTGGGACATGATCAGGCACCGTTCGCCCAATCAGAGGATCGTCGTGAGTTTCAGCCCCCTCTAATCATTCTATTTCAACCTTTGCTTGGTTTGCCAGCCATCCGCCTTGGCTGGGTCTACCAGCTGTTAGTCAAACCAGGCTCATTTTGTTCCCAGGTTTTGTGGACCAACCTGTGGCTTACCATGAACCCATTCACTGCCTATGGGAGCTAACTCCTACCACAGCTACAAAATGTGCTGGAGGGTTGTTTGTTTGTTTGTTTGTTTGTTTTTTGGTACTTCATACATAGCTCTTTTGGCTTGCTTTTTGCCATGGACTGTCTTCAGAAAGACCAAAGAGAAGAAGGATGGGATTGATTCTACATGAAATCAGGAATGACTGGAAGACTCAGCCTATACAAGTAATGATTTGACATTACCTTTCTTCATCATAGGACCTTGAAAGTTAGACTCCACTTAGTGTAAATGATTCAAATAAGCCTGGCAGTGGTGGTGCACGCCTTTACTCCTAGCACTTGGGAGGCAGAGCCAGGCAGATCTCTGTGAGCTGGAGGCCAGCCTGGGCTACAGAGTGAGTTCCAGGACAGGCTCCAAAGCTACACAAGAGAAACCCTGTCTCAAAAAAAAACAAAAAAACAAAAACAAAAAAACAAAACAAAACAAAATTCAAATAATTTGCACTATTTTCTTTATACTCTGCTAGAATCAAGAACACAAAACTGGAAAAGACTTTTCTCCTTACACATAAACTCAGACAAGTAGAGAACAGTTACAGAGGCAGCTAATTGTAACAGTAGGTACAGCAATGAAAAGAAAGGAGAGGAGGCAGCAGCAAGTGAGAAATGAGGAGGAACTGCAGTTCGCTGGTCATTTGGATGAGTAAACTCTTTTTCCTTCAAGTTCCCTATGATCTTGCAGGTGTCTTCCTTCCATTGGCTCCATCATCACCATGGTCAATGATCAATGGATTTTGGATCCTCACAGCTTCCCTGGGAATGTCATAACTTTCTCAGCTTTAAGAAATTTTTGGGGTATCTATGAAAGATGGTGGCACTAGTACTAATTCATTCATAAACACTTCTCCTTTTCTGTTGAATGAAATGCAAATGAGTAGTGAGTTCATTAAAGAACGTTTCATCAAGGGAATAGTCTTTGTCCTACTTTTTTTGAGAAATACGTGCCTGTAAACCATCCATAAATTGGGAAAGTTGGGCAGCTGGAAAGATAATTAACCTACTTGTAGTCTATTGTCCATGGCATAAAGAGCCTCTGCGGCTGAGGCCGAAGACAAGAGATATAGCTATATGCCTACATTTTTTTAAAATCCAGCTTAAAGAGAAAGGAGGAGGGGGGTATGGAGATAACAGTTTAAAGTTAGAGCATCAAAGCCCTATATCATCATTGGAGCATCAAAGCCCTGTACCATCATTGGGGTATCAAAGCCCTGTACCATCATTGGAGTATCAAAGCCCTGTACCATCACTGGGGCATCAAAGCTCTGTGTCATCATTGGAGCACCAGCACCCTGTATCTCTGGGAACACCAGAGCACTTAATTTTTGACTCTGGGCCAGGATAAAGACAGTAGAATTTACTATGTGCTGTTTACAGTCTCAAACTACTGGTTTTGGGTGGTTTCCAACTGACATAACATTACACCTAGCCAACTAGATGGCCAAGAAAGTCCTTAAAATTCTACACTGGAGCTGGCAACATGGATTAGCAGGTAAGAGTGCTCCCTGTTGCCAAGCCGGATGATCTGACTTTGACTCTCAGGACCCACATTGTAGGAGAGAACCGGCTCCTACAAGTTGTTCTCTGACCTATCTACCCCCCTCTACTCAGCAATTGTAACAAAAAATTAAAAACAAAAGAAGACATTCTACTTAAAAATTCTGCTTTGAGCTTTTTTAAAGTCAAGATACAGAGATCTTGGTGGTTCAAACTGAAGACAGGGGGAGAGTACAGTATGTACCCTATAAGGCCCCTACAAGGCTTATGCACTTAATGTCCCTGAAATCTTCAATGAGTGCATTCTCCTGTCTTGCTGCACTCTGTCCTTTGACCTTAACTGAAAGTCTTACATGAGTATGTTCTATGAAGTCTGGGGAGCACTTTCAAATGATTGAACTTGAAAGACTTGAAATACCACGGCTCATTGGCTGTGCACTTGGCCAGGATATCTGAGGCCATGGGTTTCTTTAACCCCTAACACCATAAACAAACAAAAATAATAGATGAATTGGGAAATCTTTGCAGGGTAGAATAGTTTTACATATAAAACATACAAAGTATTAAGCCTAAATTTTTTTTTTTTTTTTTTTTTTTTTGGTTTTTCGAGACAAGATTTCTCTGTGTAGCTTTGCGCCTTTCCTGGAACTCACTTGGTAGCCCAGGCTGGCCTCGAACTCACAGAGATCCGCCTGGCTCTGCCTCCCGAGTGCTGAGATTAAAGGCGTGCGCCACCACCGCCCGGCTAAGCCTAAATTTTAAACATATTTTGTATACTGTATTAAAAGCACACACATAACAGCTATTAAAAGCTGTAAAATGTAAGTCTAAATGGAATGAAAATTCTAGTGGTCATTTTTACAGCTGCCAATAGAGCTGAGCTGTTCAGAGGCATTTCATTCCACCTGACTGACTTTTTATTGAAGCAGATATCCTGGCCAATAATTAACATCAATATTCTATACTACAATGGAGTAACTACATTTCATAATAACCTGTTCTTTGTTTTAAGAATAACCAGAAGAAACTAAATGTTCCAAATATACAATAATGATAAAGAAATGGGAATGTCAACATGAGGTACAACCTTGGCCTCCTCTGGAACACAGTTTCTGTGTGCTGATTCTCAGGAAACACTTCCCAGAAATTTCATCTCAAACAATCTGGTTTCTACTTCATCACAGATAATTCTTCAGTCCAAGATGATCAACATCAGTTGTCCTAGGAAAACCAAGGTTTCACATTAGTGGTTCTGTCTCTTGTTATTCATAGTCGACTCCTCAGCTCCAGCTGACCAGACACCATAGATTCTTCATACAAAGGGCCCAGCAGAGTCTTTACTTCCCTCTGAAACTTCACAAGCCTGGCCTCCATTGTCTGCTCTGCTCTTAACACGTATCCTCCAAGCTCCCACAGAACAGCCCACTGAGCTCTCAACACTCAATAACTTTTCTGGACCAACATTCCAAAGTCCTTCCACAACCCTGCTGTAGGATGGTCTGCATGTCAAATTACTCTGATTGGTTAATAAATAAAACACTGATTGGCCAGTGGCTAGGCAGGAAGTATAGGCAGGACTAACAGAGGAGAAAAGAAAGAACAGGAAGGCAGGAGTCACTGCCAGCTGCCACCATGACAAGCAGCATGTGAAGATGCTGGTAAGCCACGAGCCACGTGGCAAGGTATAGATTTATGGAAATGGATTAATTTAAGCTATAAGAGCAGTTAGCAAGAAGCCTGCCACGGCCATACAGTTTGTAAGCAATATAAGTCTCTGTGTTTACTTGGTTGGGTCTGAGCGGCTGTGGGACTGGAGGGTGACAGAGATTTGTCCTGACTGTGGGCAAGGTAGGAAAACTCTAGTTACACAACCCCCCTAAAACAACATGATTAGGTCTGTCATAGCAATACTCCATTATCCTGGTACCAATTTCTGTCTTAGTTAGGGTTTCTATTGCTGTGATAAAACATCATAACCGAAAACAAGTTCAAGAAGAAAGGATTTATTTGGTTTACACTTCCACATTACTGTTCATCCCTGAAGGAAGTCAAGATAGGAACTCAAACAGGGCAGGAACCTGGAGGCTGATGCAGAGGCTGAGTGTGTGTATGGTGTGTGTGTGTGTGTGTGTGTGTGTGTGTGTGTGTGTGTGTGTGTGGTGTGTGTGTGTGCCCACTTACTGCTTACTCTCCATGACTTGTTTATCCATTTTTTTTTTTTTTTGTTTGTTTGATTTGATTTTTCCAAGACAAGGTTTTTCTGTGTAACAGCCCTGGCTGTCCTGGAACTCACTCTGTAGCCTAGGCTAGCCTCAAACTCACAGATCTCCGCCTACCTCTGTCTTCCTAGTGCAGGGATTAAAGGCACATGCCACCACTGCCCAGCTAGCCTTTTTTTTTTTTTTTTTTTTTTTTTTTTTAATAAAATCCAGAACCACTAGCCCAGGGACAGCACCATCCCCATAGGCTAGCCCCTGCTCACCAACCCCTAAGTCAGAAAATGGTCTACAAGTCTGCTTACAGACCAATCTTACGAAAAAACTTTCTCACTTGAAGGTTCTTCCTCTTAGATGGCTATAGCTTGTATCAAGTAAACTAGCTAGCACAGTTCATATTTTAATTTAAAATTTATTGATCTTATAGCACTGTATTTTATTCTGTAAATGTGATTTGGTTTTTATATAAACATAACTGAGGCCAGGCATGGTGCCACACAGCTATCATTTCAGTACTTGGGAGGCTGAGGCAAGTAGACTGCTGTCTTGGTTAGGGTTTCTATTGCTGTGACAGGACACCATTGACCACAGCAACTCTTATAAAGGAGAAACATTTAATAGGGTGGCTTGCTTACAGTTCAGAGGTTTAGTCCACTATCATCATGGTGGGAAGTAAGGCAGCATGCAGGCAGACCTGGTGCTAGAGCTGAGAGTCCTTACATCTTGATCCAAAGGCAACAGGAAGTGGTCTGAGACACTGGGCATGGCTTGAGCAAAAATGAGACCTCAAAGTCTGCCTCCACAGTGACACACTTCCTCCAGCAAGGCTACAGTTGCCATACCTCCTAATAATGCCACTCCTCCAACAAAGCCATACCTCCTAATAATGCCACTCCCTTTGGGGGCCAACTCTTTCAAACCATCACAGTGCTCTAATTTTAAGTCTAGTATAGTCTACAAAGTGAATTCAAGGCTAGTCTAGGCTACATGAGGCACTATCTAGAAAAAAATAAGTCCATACTTCACATTGTTTGGATGCATTTTAATAAGAGTAAAAATTTATGCTGAGATATTTATCAAATGTTCTCTTCATTAAAAGTGGAAATCTAATTTACTCAATTTCAAGAACTCTGATCTAGGCTTTAGAGAGGGAAACTCACCCTCTTACCCACTGTTTAGCCTTCTTTGCTTGGAATGTTAAAGAGTTCATAGATAAAATTATCATAGGTAAAGGGGAAATGTACCAAGGAGGATCTGGGACCATCCAGCCATTTGGCTTACACATAAAGGGACATTAGCAGTTACAAAGCTACCATATTTAGTTCACCCCACAAGCAACAGGACTTCCACCCAGGGATTCAGAGGCAAATTAAAAAAAAAAAAAAAAAAGGCCTTGGCTGTGAGGCTGAGCAATTATGCCCTCACAGGGCCACTCTGTACATAAATCTTGAAAGCCTATGGAGCAAGAAGCAGCTGTGCAAGGACTTGGGATCTTGGTCTAAGTCACCTGCCCTTTTATAGTCAGATCTACATTCTTGCTTTCTTGATCACTGTTGAGAATTACCATTTGTTAGGAGCTTTACCCTACATGCATTAATAAGGGTCATCCTACAATCTTACTGCTTTTTAGTTCCTGGAGTCGGAACCATGTCTACTTTCCTTTCTATGTGCCAATTGTTCTTTCCAGGTCCTACACTCTCCTGACTCCAACAGTACCTGGGAAATGGTTTCTGGACCTCTCTCTCACCTTCCCAATGTCCCTCTTAAACCAGTGATGCCCCTTAAGTACTCCAGTGCATCTACCTGACATTTTAGTCCCCCTCAGGAAGTGCTAAGTTAACACAAGTAAGCCTGATGGTGAGCAATGACTGTTTCCCAAAAAGTAAGAGTGTAGAAAAGTAACTGTAACTATGAAAAATCAAACTACCACACACCACTGATACTGACGCCTGCTATTACTATGTCCTGTAGGTGACACCTCCAGTGTCACTTGCTCAGTAAGATGATTTGTATACTTTTGCTCCTAAAAGTGAGGTCCTGCTCTGTCTTATTTTCCTTATCTTTAAATCAGTCACCTTGGATATAATCTTCCCATTTCATGTAACTGGTGTGAATGCCTATGATGACCATTCTTTAGACACCAAGGTCTAGTGAAAGACAATGTTTTAAGTTACTTGATTTTTTGCTTTACTCCATTTTTTTAAATTTAAAAGCACTTCATCTCACCTCACATGACAAATGACAGACACCAGATATATGTTTAGTAGTTATTTTAATTAAAAAGTTTCTAGCAATTATTGCCAATTATATTATTCTGGGTAGACAGGTGGATTTGAATAATAATAACTTCTTATATATATAAATACATGGGAGTTTGAAGGAATGTGCAAACTGCATGGTAGCTTATCATTCACATTTACAGTGTAGGGCTTTGTAAACACATAGGCTTGAAACTTGTTTCCATTAGCATCCAGCTGGAAGACCTGGGACAAATGACTCTATTTTCTTACTTTTTAATTACCTGGCTGCATGCAAACATATCTTGAGACATACCATGCACTTTTAAGTATGAACTACTGTTAGGAGGTGACTTACTGACTACTGGCCCTCCATTAGAGTAACACTACTCTGTTTCATTAAGAGTCATTATTGTTTTTACAAAAGGATTCTTATAAAGGATTCCTAAAGCCAGGGACTTGACTTTTAGGATAGGATATTATACAAAGATAGCTAACAGTTACAAGGTTTAATCAATAACTCAAAAGTAAAACAACTTAATTCTCAACAGAGTAATTCAACACTAGAAAGTAATGATACCAAGATTTTGTAAATATACAGACTGAGGAAGATGGGGTACGAAAAACAAAAACAAATCCACAATGGCTTAGGTGATTTAAAATGCAAGTGGTAACTATGGTAACTTGGCAGCCAACATTCACATAAATAAAGCTAAAAAAAAATTACTAAGAATAAAATTTCCCACAAGTTCAAAAAAAATCAAACTTTGATATTTTATTTTAGAAGAATAGCTTAAAAAATATCACAAAGAATGTTATCCAAATTCTATGGCACAGCCAGATACTTAGGTCTTTCAGCCCAAACTTTTAGTCTTATTGCTTTAAAAAAAGCAAAATGTAGCCGGGCGGTGGTGGCGCACGCCTTTAGTCCCAGCACTCGGGAGGCAGAGCCAGGCGGATCTCTGTGAGTTCGAGGTCAGCCTGGTCTCCAAAGCGAGTTCCAGGAAAGACGCAAAACTACACAGAGAAACCCTGTCTTGAAAAACCAAAAAAAAAAAAAAAAAAAAAAAAAAAAAAAAAAGCAAAATGACTATTGCTAAGGCATCAAAATCTGAGGGACAACCTAGACAATATTTATAACAATGAGATGGGGGAGGGAGGATGGGAGAGGGAGAGAGACAGAGAGAGACATGAGAGGAGACTGCAGCACACAGTAAGATACAATGACTGGTATCCTAGTCTCGGGCATACTGTCTCCATTAGTGGATCTGTATGGTCTAGTTAACATGATTTCTGGAAGCTGGAGGATGAGGAAAACAATCTGAAAATGTGACCCGCTGACTCATCAAATAATGGGTTATTCACAGCCCTATGTTCATGTCTCAGAAATCTGCCACCCTGTGGCTGCTCTAAGTCTTGGATGGTTTATGCAGTGGTTAGATACATGTAAAGAGTATTATGCTTTCAAACATTATCAGTTTATCAGAAAAGACAACGGCCACAAATGCTGAAAGTGTTCAAACATAGTTTGTGGGAGCTGTCAACCAACAGGTAGGATTAGAAAGTGTCGTCATCTGAGTCATCGCTCTTCGGTTTGGTAAGTCTTTCCAGCTCCTCTCCATCCTAAAATGAAATGTAGGAAATTAATAATTAGTTGAATTAGAAATGTTTCATTTTCAATAATTATTAAAGGAATGTCTTACTAAACATATAAATCAAAGGTAACTGTGAATATCATCTGGTCAAATTAAAGAGTTGAAATGCTACAGTTAGAAGCACATGAGATAATCAAAAAGTAAAGGGGGCGGGCAGGAGAGACAGCTCAGTGCTTAAGAACACTTATTGCTCTTGCAGAGGACCTGGGTTTGGTTCCCAGCACCCACATGGTAGGTCACAACTATCTGTGGCTAACAATCATCTGCAACTCCAGCTCCTGAGGGATCTGACATCCTCTTCTTAACTCTGAGAGCAAAAGGCACACAAATGGTGTACACACATGCAGGCAAAGCACTCATACACAATAATAAAAATCTAAGCAAAGCTTTAAAAGTGAAGTCCATTCAACTCAGGCCAAGTGCACCACCTGCTGGCCTTGCAGGGAAGTGATTAAAGGATGGTGAATGACACAAAGAATTCTTAGTATCTAGTAAGATTTTATTTTCCTTAAAATTAGGGCAAACGTCATTATCAGCCCTCCAGAAAGAATAGTGAACTTCCCCAAGTGTACACTCTTGCTGACTCAGGGGTTTGGGACACATGGTCTATTTTTTTTTAAATATAAAATCTGTTGTATCAAATCCCAGAGATATAACACCTGGAGGTTTTCTATCAACCTACTAAACGACAGATTTTTCTAAGAGTAAAATGGACTCATGATGTGTAATAGTTCATCTTTGTGTTAATAAAAATTATAAATTCAGAATAACTACATCATTTACTTGAATATATTCTTGTACGACAAAGTTCTTGCTAGAAACCATTTCTTATTGAAATAAACAGATAACTACAGGGAGGATTAAAGTACTGGCTTTCCCAGTTCACATGACTGATCAATGTGAAAGAGTACTTTCTTTTCCCCAGCCACTGTGCAGTGGGAAAAGCAAGGAACCAGGAGCCAGACCACGCAGCTCCATTATCATTCTTTTACCTACTGTCTATAAACCGGTTAGCTCACTCTAACATCTGGGGAGACAGGATGAGACAAGAAATGAGTACTTCTGCAGTATGGCTCTATGTGATGCAATTATACAGTTAACATACAAAGGCCTTGAGGCACTATGGTTTACACACCCTTGCCAGCTCCAGAAGTTCAGTGCATATGTATTAAGTCATACAGATCTAACACATTTTTCTGATAAACTGATGCTGATTCTCTTTCTTGAATATGTTTTACATTTTAAGAATAAGAAGAAAGTGTATTTATACCAACTTACCCCACTGGAACGCTCCCAAAGACTGCCACTTAGATCTCGGATCCTTTCTTGCCTAGGTGCACATTCTAGATTTTGAGGCTTGCTAGCATTATAAATAAATATGGAGAGAAGGACTGTTGGGGCTTCTAGGAAAAAATCCAGGGAGGGCCTGAAATCAAAGACTAGGACGGACACTGTTGTGATGATGACAGTTGTCACCTGGGCCATCAAGACATGGAACATGTTATCTAAAAATTTCAAGATAAAAGCCACTGAAAGGCCCTGGAAGGCAGTTACGAAAATAAGAGCTACTGAAAATGTATTGTGGCCATAAAAAAACCCACAGTTCTGAATCTGATCACGGTTACTGCTCTGAAGGACCAGAGTCATCCCATTAAAAACAATGCCAAAGAAGTAAAGCTTGCTATTCTGTATGAAGATGCTCTCAGTGTGCTGTGCCCCCTCCTTCAGGATCTTCTCATTATAGATATTGGCCATTGAAGATATAAAACACTGAACTATAATCAGAATGTGGCCCAAGCCCAAACGGATGTGACTAAAAACTCTGGCTGTGGTATTCCAGTTGACTTCAGTGAAAGTCCACTCCTTGGCTGTACAATTGTCTCTCTGGGAGCACTCTCTTCTAAAATGAAGGCAAGAATTGGACGGGGTGAAGAAGGCATCATGATGAAATCCATGTCCTGCCAAGTCATGCTGTGACGTTTTGGTACTGGCAGTCAAGGCGACAATAGACAAAAACAGAATCAGGAGGGAAGCCCACTGTATCCAGTTCAGATGCCGCCTATCCAAAGAGGGAGAAAACACGGTTTTACCACATTTTTTTTTTCCCCACCCTGTCTTTCCTCCCTGTTAACTGTTCTACTGAAAATTCAGAAACTTGAATACTTGGTTTGGTAAATTATACCCAGTTGCTAGTATTCCCTACAATTCAAGTGCAGTGTAAACCTGACCTCTCTATTCACTTTCCAAATGCCATAGGGACATGCTTAATTTCTCTTCCTACAGATTAGCTTTGGATGTGCCCAGCCTCCTGTCTTCCACGGCTATCTTGGACCTCTGGCACAGTGATTTTTTATTGTGATAACCTAAATTCTGACAGAGGATCTTAGCTCAGTTTCCAAGAATCAGAAAAAGTAGTATGGATGAGCTTTAGTAATAGATATAGATAAATTTCCCCAAGGGATACTAGACCTTTCTCAAAGGACTTCATAACACATGACATTTTTGAGGACATTAGCTCCTGAGTCAAAGGCCTAATAATAAGCCACCACACAGCAAAGTACTGGATGATGAGGAAAAGAAATTATACTTGGGTAGTATTTTGCTTATAAAGCCCAATCAAGCTTTCCTTACTTGCTTTATCTGAGAGTAAAGTTGTAAAGCTATGTGCTGTTAATCTACTTGTCAGTTTACTCAGTTCCAAGACATGTAATAAGCAGGCAACCTGGGCTGATAAAGATTTGATGCCCCTCCTGAGGGAGCTTACGTCACAACCAGGAGAGGGCCGTGGTGCTAAGTGATTGCAGAATGTGAGACACATGACCAGGTGGGTATACTGAGGAAGGGCACTTGCAGAGGCTAAGGCAGAGAAGCATCTATGCACAGGCAACAAAGAAGAAACTGTATCTCTCTCTGGGGCTGGGGCAGTCTGCAGGGCCCCTGAGGAGAAATCCAAAACACTGAAGTCTAGAGATCAGGTGGTCAGGAGAAGATGGGAAAAACCAAGCAAAAGCAGAAGTGTAAATATGAGAACCGGAAGTGGTAAGAATGTTATCACTAGAGCATACAGAGCACTTAGGACAGAGCAGGCAATGTCTGCTCTTAGGGAAAGAGTTAAGTGAGAGGTAAATGATTTCCCTGCTTATATGTTTATAAAAAATAAGAAAGAGATTTGTTTTACAGCTTTGTATACCTTCCTCCTCCTAGACAGCTACAACTTTTAAGACCTATTCTAAATTCTCAGGACATACGTGGAAAATGAGTCTGCCTGCAATTCTACAACTTCACTCTCTTACACTGCTAAATGCCCACAGTAGCTCAGGAAGCAGCACGTCTGTATATCATGCCTTCTCATGTATAATCTTCACATAACTAGATTTAGATCTCAGTGACGGGGTTAGCAATAGCCCTATGACATGAGCAGCAAGAAAATTGCTGAAGGTGCAGGTGTATACATTAAGCAGTAGAAAGTAATGGCTGTAAAGAAAAAAAATATAAACACAGAGAATAATTTATAAAAATAATTTTGTAATGAATTACTGTATATGACAAATGAGGAAATTTTACAGCTTTCAGAAGTTTTCAATACTAACAGATTTTCTGCTAATATTGTGAAGAAAAGAATCTAAAGGAAAAGACTTTAAATAAAGTCAAAGTAGCCACTGCAAGTAACTACTGATTCAAAGCTAATGTTGTAGGGAAAATAAAAATGACTAAGAATTTGGCTAATCATGGGATCTTTCCAGAAAAAGAATATGTTTCATGAACTACTCAGCTGAGCATCTGTGCATAGATGACTCCACATGGCTAGTTCACTGCTCAGTCCTGCCTTGCAGGACAGTGGCCAAAGTTTAGAGTACAGCTGGATGGCTCAGAGCTTCTCCTCCCATGAAAATTATTTATGTTTTAGGTGTGTTTTTACAAAGTGACCTCTTTGGTGTCTTATGTAGCTTAACCTTACATAAATTATAAATGATAAATTATAAAAAAGACCACTGGTTTTGTTTAAAATCTTTCTTTTACTACATTTATTTGTGTGTCTGTGCACACATGCATGTGTGTGCATGTCCAAAAGCACATGGAAAGGTCAGGGTACAACTTGCAGAAATGGTTCTCTCCTTCCACCATGTGGATCCTGAGGACTGAACTCAGTTCACCTATCTTTACAGCCATCACTTTAACCCAGAAAGCCATTTGCCAACCCAAAGTTTTAAACTCTTCACTGTGTGAGGAACATGACAGAATCTCTTGCTCTGTTTGCCTTATCCTCTACATCAGTGGTTCTCAACCTTCCTAGTGCTGTGACCCTTTAATACAGTTCCTCATGTTGTGATGACCCCCCAAGCATAAAATACTTGTTGCTACTTCATAACTGTAATTATGTTACTCTTATGAATTGTAATACACAACTCCACTGAAGGGGTCGTTCGACCTCGAGGGGGTCTCGACCCACAGGTTGAGAACTGCTGTTCTCTGAGCATCACCCAATGTCCCTTGTTTCTATGCTGTGCGTGACTTCCGGCCAGTCACTTAGCACTTGTCTGCTCTGATGGACTGTCGAGGTATCACAATGCTTGCACCAAAATTACCCTTATTTTACTTAATAGCCCCAAAGTGCAAAGGAAGTATGTGACAGTAACAGTTTAACTTTCAAAGATGCTATAAAAGTTTTTCCTCTAAGTGAAAAAATTTCAGCTTAACAGGGAAAGAAAAAAAAATATGTTAAGGTTGCCACGATCTCTTGAGAAAAAAAAAAAATCTGTCCATGAAGTTTAAGAAAAATGAAAACCGTTCTAATTTTACTGTTACATCTCACACTATAAAAGTTACGGTGATAAGTGTGGTTAAGTATTTAGTTCAAATGAAAAGAAGTGTGTGTGTGTGTGTGTGTGTGTGTGTGTGTGTGTGTAGAAAAAAAACCCAGCAATATGCAGTGTTCAGCACTACTCAAGAATCCAGTTTGGGTACTGACATATTCCTCATCTATAAGGGGAACTACTATATTTCCAGTGAGCCAAGTTCTATATCCAGAGTCATAACTATGGATTTGAATAAGATTGATCATGTGCAGACTACATTATTCCTAAGCAACATAAAATAGAAATATTTTTACTCTGTATCAGACAGGATAAGTAATTTAAAACTATTTGTATAACATTTACATTATTTTAGGCAGCATAAGTAATCTGAAGCACTTAGGAAAATGTGGCAGCTTACATGGGAACACTATACCATTTAAGGGACTTGAACATAATTTTTGGCATTCTAGAACCAATCCTATGGATTCTTAGGGATAACTACATAATTTGCCATTATTAGCTTCCCTATTAAGTGAGCACTTAGGTTAAATTGTGTCAGGTAAGGGCAGTTCTACTGTGTTTCTTACTGTATTTGGTGATAGTATACCAATGCAGAGAAGAAAACAATGAAAAGATTAACCTAAATGCTTTCTCAAGAAAATTATACAAATACATTTCCAAGGAGCACTGGGTGAGTTCCCAGGGATCCAGAATTATGTGAAATCGTAAAGATTTGTCTTGGAGAAAATGATTGTATTACTGTATACCTTATTTTTCTGCTGGTTCTAACAGTACTTAACTTTATAACTTCTAGGACATCCACACTTAGGGTTTCTTTTGGTGTATATGTGTGGGGAGTTTCTCTGTGTAACTCTGGCTGTCCTAGAGCTTGTTCTGTAGACCAGGTTGGCCTTGAACTCAGAGATCCACCTGCTTCTGCCTCTCAAATGCTGGGATTAAAGGCATGTGCCACCACACCCTGCTGATTTAGGAGTTTTTTTTTTAATGATCTTTTCCTACAACTTCTCTTTAATGAAAATGGAGGAATCTTATAGTTAGTAGATAAAATATTACTGATCAGTTTTATTCTTTTCCCTAAAATCTCAATCTCCAAATAGTGCTACTTCCCAGAGACAAACAAACACAACTATACAACTATGCTAAGGTAAGAATAAACCAGTGACGGTGGCTTTGAGCCATAATGTCTGCCATCAGTTTCTACTGTGAACTAGTGGCCACACTTAAACAGAATAAATCTGGGCAGTGGGATGGCTCAGTCCCCTGACAACCTGAGTGATTATGGGACTTCACAGCAGGAGACAAATGGTTCTTGAGAGTTGTCCTCCGATCTCCACATGAGTTCCATAGCACTACATATGGACATCTGTCATACCCATCTCTCTCTCCTCTCTCTCTCTCTCTCTCTCTCTCTCTCTCTCTCTCTCTCTCTCTCTCTCTCTCTCTCACACACACACACACACACACACACACACACACACACAATTAGGTTTACAGATGGTTTTGCAGAAAAGATACAAAGTTTCCTGGTGAGTACTGGCTGATTCCTCCATATTCTATGAGTGTATTCAGCAGTAGTCTTACTGCAACTTCTGGAGGGTAATTGAGAGCACTGGCAATGGCCTGTAATGTCTGCAGGATGTTCTCATTTGCTTTCTATGCTATGACAAACATTGAAACCAAAAGCAGTTTGGGGAGGAAAGGGTTTTTTTGGCTTACATAATTATAGTTCCTCATGGGGGGAAGCCCAGGCAGGAACTCAGGCAGGGCAGGAAACTAGAACCAGGAACTGGAGAGAGACCACGGAGGGAGGCTGCTTACTGGTTTGCTCTCCATAGCGTGCTTAGCCTGCTTTCTTCTGCCATCCAGGACCACCTGCCAAGGAGTAGCATTCCTGGCAGTGAGCTGGGCCTCCCATTCCCACATTAATCATTAATTAAGAAAATGCCCCCAAATACTTGCCTACAGGCAATCTGATGGAGGCATTTTCTCAAATGGAGGTGTCTCTCTCCAGATAACTCTAGCTTGTGTCAAGTGGGCAAAAACCAAATTGGGGGGCGGGTTAATCACTGGCCAACAACTCAAAAGAGATAACCTATTTCTGGCACTTGCCTTTTCGATAGCATGGATAGTGGGGGTACTGTCACAATGTAGAGTAACCCTATCTAGACTCATACATATTTGTCTAGAGGTCTATATTTCAGGAAGCTTCTACAGTAGTTTTCATATGACTGACTCCCTTGAAAGGTCTTTGGTGTTCATTATCCCACCCATAGTCACTCCTCTAACGGGTCCTCCAAGTCTTCACCCACTCAACCCTTTCTGTTCCATTATTCATCTTTAACTCTGTGTTCTATCTTTTTTCTTGAGCCCCCTTCATCCCCTCCCAAGGCTATGTGCTAGTTCCTGACCGCTAGGCAAGCTTTATACTGGCTAGCTTCCGTAGTACTTGGAGGTGTCACGCATGCTATCAGAGAAAGAAAAGTAATCATCAACCTTACCCAGCTGTGAACCCTGAGAAATACAGTAACTACCAGCTTGGCAATACATGCTCACTGATACAACAGTGGCACAAATGTCACAGGGGTGACCAACCTCTTCTGATTAGATTTAAGGCCCATTCCACAAGTTAAAACCCATACCTGGCACTGTTACCAGTGCCAAGAACCTGTGGCTAGACTGGCCACAGCCCCTACTACTATTATTCTGTTCAGTGGGCATATTACTAAACTGACTCCTAATGACGTATTATTACACCCAGAGATTGCTGTATCTCTTAACCCTCATTAGAGGAGTGTTTTGGTTTTTTTTTTTTTTTGTGCACTATATGGTGATTAACAGAAAGACCCACAAGTGGTCAAAGTTCAGAGAAGAAGGGATTGTCTGTGGAATGCTCAGCTCTAATGTGATACTTGTATCACACTCCCTCCTCCCAAGGCTGGTGGGGAAGAGGTGGCAGAAAGGATGTAAGATCCAGAGGTGGTGAATAATTTCGAGGAAACAGTGTCTTCTGAACACAGCAGGGCAATTGCACATACAAACTCACAGCAACTGTGACAGTTTACACAAGATCTATACAAGTTCAAGCCAGAAAAAAGTTCCAGCACGGAGTGGGCAGGTGGGCACAAAATCCCATCTACACATAAGGAACTGTTAGTAAGTGAGAGCTGCTAGGAGAGGGAGAACGAATTAGTACTCTTTAAGGGTGTAGCTCCTGGTAGATTGGGTGTGGCCAGTAATCCTAGCACTTGGGAAGTTGAAACAGGGAAATGATGAATTCAAGTCCATTCTGGGTTACAAAGTAAGACCTTGTCACAGAACAAACATTTTTCAAAAAACACTAAAAATTAAAACACCAATAATGTCTTACTTTTGAAAAATTCAAGACATTTTGTACACCTGATGGCAGAGGATTTAAACAGCCACTAAAGTTGCTCTCTACATTGGATAAACAAGGTATCTAATCTACAAGGCTAATTAGAAATCAAATCTTGGCCTAGAGGTTCTGAGGGCTCAGCATCCTGGGTAAATTATCTAAAACCAGACTGGCCCATTTTAAAGGATGATTTATGCTTCCACCGTGAATTACTTACTTCAGCACTATCCTGAATAGAAGAGCTGTTGTTATAATGCTAAAGTTCGAGAAGATAACAGCCATGGCCTAGAAAGAGAGAGAAGATAGAATTACGATCGGAGCAAAGCACTGATCTCAGAACCTCCCAGCTTGCTGGTTCACCTGACACAAGAAGCCTTTTAGTCACAAAGCAGAGAGGTTATTGGGGCAGCCGTTTCACTGGGGGATTAAATTCCATTTTTATTGCTTGTTAAATTTACGCAGATATGATCAAGTTATTGTCAGGATTTGACAATATATGTTTAAATTTTGCCTTATATGCAGTTTATGCCTGCATAAATGTCCTTGTATTTAGAAATACAAATTCTAAAGGCTTAGGTTTAGAAATAAGTTACCATGCTTATGAAGCACACACTTTTTTTTTTCTTACACCTATCACAGCACTTTATAGACTTCTTAAAAATTATTATTTTTGTGTGTGGTTCTGAGAACCAAGTAAGAGCTTGTGCACATGAGACAAGCACTTCACCACGATCCCCTTATAGCTATTCAATACTGGCTTTATGGGCAAAGAGAAGGGAACATGTTAGGCCTATTTATAGGGTGTGGTAGTTTGAATGTAACTGGTGCCCATAATTTCATAGGACGTGATACTATTAGGAGGTGCAGCTTTGTTGGAGTGGGTATGGTCTTGTTGAAGGAAGTGTGTCACTGTGGGGTCAGGCTTTGAGGTTCCCTATGCTCAGGATACTACCCAGTGTCTCAGTTGACTTCCTGTTGCCTGCAAGATGTAGGACTCTCAGCTACTACTCCAGCACAATGTCTGCCTGCACACTGCCATGCTTCCTGTAATGATGATAATGGATTGAACCTCTCAAACTGTAAGTGAGCCACCCCAATTAAATGTTTCCTTTATAAGAGTTGCCATGGTCATGGTGTCTTTTCAGAGCAATAAAAATCCCAACTAAGACATATGGTAAGAAAATATAGGCACATCTTTAAGCATTTTTGTTACTTTAGAAACTGAATCAGTTTTCCAGTTGAAATGACATGACCTGAAACATAATTCATATTAGATAGTCCTCTGAATTGATCTGAATTACTCTAAACATTTAGAAATGTATTACCTAGATTTTATAGTGGTTTGTTTTTGTGACTGGTTATATTTTGGTTTAAACTGAACACAACACACATATATAAGTACTGCTCAGAATACATGAAATTCTACCATTGTTTCCTATACTGGATCTGGCAATACTAATATTTTTTTCACAACAATCATATGATACAGTTCACCTTTGTTTACTTCTTGCTATCACTTTTGGGTGGATACACAGAGAAACCAGGTGTGCTGCTGTCTGGCTGTGGTTTTAGCACTAGGAAGGCTAACACGGGAGGATCTTGAGCTCCTGTGTTGCCTGAGACATAGCAGAACCCTGCACCAAGAAATCAAAAAAACACCTGAGACTATCAAGTCTTATACAATCACTAATAACAGCAAACACAGCTACAACATAGTTAAAGAAAAAAGTGAGATTGAGTTAAATGAGTAGTAATTCTAAGAAGCTAATGTTTTACTATTGAATTTTCTAATAAGAACTAGACATACAATTATGTATGTTTACTGGTCATAAAAAGTAATAATTTTAAGAATCTAATGTTTTACTATTGAATTTTCTAATAAGAATTAGACACACAATCATGTATGTTTACTGATCATAAAAAGTAATAATTTTAAGAATCTAATGTTTTACTATTGAATTTTCTAATAAGAATTAGACACACAATCATGTATGTTTACTGGTCATAAAAAGTAATAATTTACTATTACATATACATAATGTATAATGATTGAATCAGGGTAATCAACATTTCTATCTTTCCAATCATGGATTATTTGTCTGTGTGGGAGACTGAGTGGATTTTCTCAGTGTACCTCACTATAAGACAAATGCTTGTGAGCTTCAGGTTAAGAGCAGAGGAAGGGATGATAACGAATGTGGCTGGTAAGAGTAGGGAAACAGCAGCCTGAGAGATCACATTAAGAGCAGCATTAATGCACATAACTAATCAGTCTGGCTGATTTGACAGATTCTGAACATACTTCCCAAGTTAATACTAGAGAATAAATCTAATCATAATTCTTTGTCCTAAAAATTCTATGCACCTTTATTTAATTCCTTAAATAGAACGAGGCAAGAAATACATAAAATAAATCATATAATCTGTTTCATAATATTTGTGGTTGCAGCTGATCAAGAAGACCCAAGCAATAAATAGGGAAGAAGAATAAGGAAGTTGCAATATTGCTTAATACAAGTAAGAAAGAAAGAGTATAAATGTACAGCTAGTCTGTTGGTTTCCAATAAAATAGAAGTAATATTTATTATTGAATGTGAATCACCATCCTGTTGTGATAGGAATTATCATATCTGAAAAAGCGGGAAGAATTTAGGAGAAGGCATGTTCCATGAACGGCAGCCTTACTTACTATATTACAAATCACAAAGCTGACAGGAACATACGCAGATGGTCAGTTGGGCTAGGCGCCTGCTTTGAGCTGGGTTAGCGTTTCTTCTTTATTTCACAGGTAGAATAACTGAAACCAAGAGCAAACAAGGCCTTCCAGATCTACAGATCATCACAGGTGAGAAAGTGCCAGGCTCTTGATTCCTACTGTGTTCTACTGCTCCCTCCTTT
Source organism: Peromyscus eremicus (assembly GCF_949786415.1). Lineage (NCBI taxonomy): Eukaryota > Metazoa > Chordata > Mammalia > Rodentia > Cricetidae > Peromyscus > Peromyscus eremicus. The sequence goes on along the minus strand of NC_081428.1, from coordinate 49,735,665 downwards.
TCACCCGATCCTAAAGCAGATCTGGGAGGTTTCACATAAAGGATCAGTGCCAATAAAAACACTAGTTCTAATTAAAGTGTTTAATTTTATTATTTTTTAAAAACTTAAACCATAACATAGGCAATAAAAGCCCTCACCTTAAAAAATATTGGGGAGGGAGCAGTGGAACCCAAACTGACTACAGTAAAAGTAGAAAAACAGATTTTTTTTGGAGTGAGGGTCTCTATATAGCCTTAGCTGTCTTGGAACTCACTATGTAGATCAGATTGGCCTCAAAGTTTCAGAGCTCTGCCTACCTCTGCCTCCAGAGTGCAAGGATTAAAGGCATGAGTCACAACCTAAGCAGAAGACAGACTTTTAATTGTGATTATCAATGCCTTTCAAAATTGATACAAAAGATGTATCAGAGGTGAATTCCTAGTATTATCAGTTGATTTCTATAGTTCCACACTCTTAAGGAATCTGTAGATAAGATTAACATAAAAAGGGGCCAACAAAATGGCTCAGTGGGTAAAGGTGCTTAGGGTCAAGTCCAATGACCTGAGTTTGATCTTGGAACCATATAGTGGAAGGAGAGAACCAACATCCACAAGCTGTTCTCTGACTTCCACTTTTGTGCTATGGCACATGTGTACATATAGACATACACAAACACATACGTAAGTGTAAGAAAAAATAGAAAAAAATCATATAGTAAATATGGATACAATACATACATATAGCAAATGGATAAACTACATTAAAACAGATAGAGCAAAGAGAGATACATCAACTGCAGTATTTTTTGAACTAATACAAGAGGTCTGAATCGAGGTCTTGAACGATCATCAAATAGCTCAAACTAAAGGTAGATTGATCACATAAATCAGGGTGGTTTCTGAGTCCCTGTTCCTGGGAGCAACTCCCCCCAGTAGCCAGCACAGGAATCATTAACAGTGTGAAGATCTGACACAGTCCAGATGGTTCTAGAAACTGTCAGGAAGGCCAGTGGAAAATGAGAAAAAAGAAGGTCAGTTTGGGGACTCATCTCTTTGTGTCTTCTCAATGGCACTTCCTCTGTTACACTTGTACTTACAGGCTGAAGATAGGAGAGGACATAGAAGACAATCAAGTTATCCAGGAAGTAGAGAAAGGCAGGAATGGACCACTTCATGAAACTTGAGAATTCCTTCCAGGAAGTACATCTCAAATGTCTACTTTGATGATCATCTGAAGAAAGAAGTATACGAATCATGCAAAGCAATAAACAAATCATCTATATTGGGAATGCTTATGTTTTCATTGAAACTACACTAAACTTTATTACTAGTACAATTCTATAAAATGGGCTTTATTAAATTGCTAAATGATTACAGGCCTACAGAAGTAAAACATAATATGGCACTTATTAGTATCTCTTTCTTTTCCCACCTGTGTATCAATGAGCAACCCACCAGACCCTTAGCAAAACAGAATCATAATTTCCTACTAACTCAGAGCAGAAGGATCACTCAAGGTGACTCCAGACAGACTTGTGTTTTTACTTCTCTGCATGTACAACCAAGAGAATATGTTAGAGTAAGCAGAAAAGAACAATGAAGTTTTTACACTTTCATTCTCCCCTCAAAGCATGATCAGAGAAGGGAAGTAATAAGTAAAAATTTATATGCCTGGATTATAAGATGGCTAACTTTTACTAATCCTGGTTTTAGTTATTATTCCAGCTCCAGACTTCCAAAGACTTAGGAAGGCATACTGCAATAGAGATAAAATGCAAAAGAAGAAAAAAAGAAAGAAAGGAAGAAGGAAAGACAGTTTAAATTTAAGCCCTTCAAGCAAGGCACGAGTTTCATAAAATTATGAAATGTACTCAACTACCTAGAAACTCAACACAGACTAAAGCAATTTGGTAAGAAGACTTCCTGCACAAGGACTTTAATGCTGTAAAGGCTTTTTTTTTTAACCTCACATAAGAAGAGTAAAAAGACAGTGTCAAAACCCATAACTGGGAAACTGAGATGGAAAATTAATAAAAATCCACTGAATAAAACCAAACCAGGGACAAGTGATAAGGCAGAACAATTGACAGGACACTGGAAACAAAATAGAAAATCTAGTTCCTCTCCTAATACAACTCTGCATAACATTTTCTTTGATCCTGCTTCCCTACCTATAAAACACACTTATGCTTGGACTAGACTAAATGATATAAACTTTATGCCAGTTCCAATGTTTTTTTGATAGTGTGATTTAACAAATATACAATATCTTGATAATTACCTTTCTTTATAACACAGAGTGACACAAGTATACAGAGAATCAGCTTTATCAGCTCTGAGCACACATTCACAGTAGTAGGGAGATAGTCATACTTGTTCTCTGAAATGTAACAGGAAAATTCAAACTAGCAGGTTTATTTTTACATGTAATTAATAATTTCTACATTTAACTTACATCAAACTTAAGACTCATTACATTAAATATCTTCCGGCTGGCACAGCCTTTCTCAATCTGAGTAAATATGGTGGGAGGCTAAGATCAAGGACAAAGGAAGCTCCATTGGAGAGGCAGAGACTGACTTCAAAACAGATAACTACCACTCAGCATCTGACTCATCCAAAGTTATGAATTTATCAGATGAATTAGTACTCAGCTTATGATTCATCAAACCTGACTTGTTTGTCTTACAAAAATCAAGGTATACCTTGCCTAGGGCACTTCTTTACCTCAGAATTTTCCAACCTGGTTCATATTATAGTGTACACAGGAACAATGTTTAGTTCCCCTGCTCCTGGCATAAACGGTAAACTGGGGTAGAAAAAAGCTATCTGGCAAAGGACTGCTACTTTTAGGACTGAGAGGAAGTAAATGTGGGTCACCCACACCCATTAATGAATTATATAATACAGCCTAGGTATTAGGTCAACTGAATTAAGAATGAGGCACACCTTGGTCTTAGTTATTACCTGTCTTTTCTAAATGCTTATCAACATCTTGCTTTATCAAAGTGACAAGGACAAATAGAAACTTTATTAACTACTACTTTGCAAACATTTGGTTGCTTCTCATAGCATATTAAAACTTGGCAAACACTGGGGTTGGGTGGGTGCCAACTTAACCATCTTTCTCCAGGATACTTTCTTCCTCTTTTCTGAAGATTCTCTTAACAGTCAACATATGCCAAACGGACTACTTCTCTGGTTCTAGGCACAATCTGTCAAACTCTGTAAGACCATTTGATAAACTGTATTACAATTATTTATTGTGCTTATGTCATATTCTTAGAATAGAAATGTCTTATGAGAAAAAGACCAGGTTTTAGTGACTTTCTTATACCTGACATTTAATAGATATTCACAAGTATTTGCTTATTCAACTACGCTCACCACTCAAAGCCTAGTTCAACTATCTCCTCCATTTTCTCAGTACTAAGGTTGGCTTAAATCACACTGCTACCCTCAAAAGATGTTTTTCATAATCTTTATGACATACACACCAATCAACCAAAATGTGACTTAAGGAAATGGGTAGGGACTGGGTCTCTGGTCACACTCCTGAGGAATTATCTAGACTACATTAGCTTCTGAGCATGCCCATGAGGGATTATGTAGATTAGATTAATTGAGGTGGCAAGACCGACCTTAACTTTGGGCAACAGCATTTCATGGGCTGAGGTCTTAGACCAAATCAGGTGAAAGTGAGTTGAGTGTGACCTTTTTTTAAAAAAAATTTTAAATATTTTTCCTTTATATTATGTGAATAGGTGTTTTGTCTGCATGTTCATCTGTACACCACGGAGGCCAGTAGAAGGCTTCATATGTCACGCTAAATTGCTGGGGCTAACGTTCTAGAGTCCGGGAGAATAAGAAATTATTTGAAGGATTATAGCTAGGTGGCAGAAGAATATAGTGGGAGAAGTATAGTTGGGAGAGTAGTGATATTTGGGTTGGGGGAGCCCATTTCAACTCCCTGGGTCTACAGGTAGTTAGTTTAAAGTTGCCATGTAGATGCTGGGAGTGGAACCTACATCCGCTTAAAAGAACAGCCAATGTTCTTTACTGCTGAGCCATCTCTTTAGCCCAAGCATATTTTATCTCTTTTTGCTCCATGCCTGTGGATGCCATGTAACTGCTACAAGCTTCTGCTGCCATGATCTCCCTGGCATGATGAACTATACTCTCCAACAGGAAGCCAAAATAAACCTGCCCTTCCTTAACCTGCTTTGCTCAGGTATTTTTGTCAGAGCTACGAGGAAAGAAAGTGAAAAGAAAGATAAATTAAAACTTAACCTAGGGCCTGAAAGATAAATATTAACTGAAGTTAAAATTTACATTCACGTGTAGGCTCTCCAAGTAGACCACTAAAAGTCATGATGTCATGATTTTACAGCTGTCAATAGTTAAGAAATAACCAATGAAGTTTTGTGGAATTAAATATTTGCATAAACCCTTACATTAAATAATAGATTCCTTGAATGTATATGTACCAAGCTTTTAATTTTTATCATCCCATTGACAAAATAATTATACTGACTCACAGATACCAAGAAATTAAACAAATATATTGTACTTCCAAATAAGCTATAATTGCACATCTTGCTAGAGATCGAGAAATACTTGTTGGGTGAAGTAATAATGAGATGTTATGATACACTGTGTTTTATATTGCGCTTGAAAGATCCAAATTTCATGCACAAGGACACTTGGTTAAAGTGCTAAGGAACACGAGGTCAAAGTATAAACATTAAACACACTTTATCATTCACGAAGCATAGCACTTTAAAAGGTATTATGTATAATTTATTCCTAAGGACACCACAGACAAGTGATTAAAAGTACCCCATGCACATCCGCATGTTAACTCACCTTCATTGGCAGAATATTTTACCAGCAAGATGCGACTTGAACTTAAAGCAATGAATATAACACCTAGCAGGAATGTGTACAGCGCTGGTGGGCCTAACCCGGGACGCCTCAAGCATTTTCTTTCCATTCCACTGGTTTTTAATTTTCTTAAAAAGAACACTTTCATGAGCAACCCTGTTGGCAGACCTAAGGATTAAACACAATGCAAACACTATAGACTGTGCCTAACAGAAAAGGAAACCTGTAGATGTCTGGCCACGACTAAATCAGAAACAAGAAAGCTGAGGGGAACGAGGAAACTTAAAAGGGAATGATCGATAATGACAAAATCTTATAGGAGGGGGTGTTCGGATTGGAAATAAGTTAGGAAGTGAGTAACTGACAGTTTGGGACTGCAGGAAAGTAGTTTATTTGTAATAACTGTGCTCCAGAAAGAAAGAATTTTGGAATCGCTTTTGGGGTGGGGTGGGGTGGGTTTCCTCACAGTAAACCAGCTCTTCCTTCAGCGTAGAAAAAGAGCGTCCTGGGAATGATTCTTTTACAGTAACGACCACAGTGCAAAGAGCTGAAACGTGGCTACGGACTTGTTCCGAACCAGGACAGGGACGGAGGGCTAACTAAGCTCAGGTCAGTGAGCCTAACTGGCCAGTCTCTGAGGGACAGGTGGACACGAAACTCCAGGCAGGGTAAATACTTGCCCGAAGCGCACAGGTAGGAGGGACACATGGGAGCCATGGAGGACCGCCGACCAAGGCCCCCGACTAGGGACCGGCAGCTGGGCGCAAGCGTACAGAAAGCCAATGGGTCGGCAGCACCCCTCCACCACGGCCAGGCTTCCCTCGCTGCCAGGGAAACCCTCCCACACATGCGCAGTAGGACCCGCAGGCGGCTCCCTCGCCCCCCCCTCGCACGCTCCAGCAAAAGCCGCACTCTGCCCGCGGGGCGCGGTTACCTCAGTGGCTCAGGGAAGGTTCTAGCGGAAGAACGGACATCATAGAGCTGAGATAGTGACTGCCTCGCTCCGTCGCAAGCAGCAGCCGGCTTTCAGGGCCCATTGGTGGGGCTTGACTATGAGCCGGGAACAAAGGCGAGAAAACAAAACGACAAAAAACAAACAACCTCCGCCCGCCGGCCTCCAGGGCGGGAGCCCAAGCTGAGCCCCTGCCAGCAGGGGCGAGCGGCCTTGGCGCCCATTGCGCACGCGCGCTCACTCGGGCGCTTCCGGGGGGCGGGCCGGAGGAGCTGGTAGGTCCCGCCCCCCCGACGGCCCTTCTTGTTGTCACGTGTCGCGGGAGACTCGAGTCACGTGAGGCCCAGGTGGCGCCGGCGGCGGCGCTGTTGGGAGGGAGTGGAAAAAGAGGAAGGGGAAGCCGGAAGGGGTGTCGGTGGAGCTAAAGGGGGGGACGAAAGACAGCTTCGGCGGGGGGGGGAGGCCCGGGGGCTGCGCGCGCAGCGGCTCCTGGTTCCGCGGGGCTGGGCCTCTTGTCTCCCGCGGGCAGGTGACAGCTGGGCCCGGCCGCCGCCGCCTGGCGCCGCCCCTCCCCCGCCCCGGCGCTGCGGGTGCCGCCTGCGGGGCTCGATGCCAGTCGGCCACGTCCCGGGCAGTTTTTGAGTCCCCCCCCCCCGCCGCCCCGACCCCGGATCGCGACTGTCTTCCCTTCCCTGCCCCATCGCTGCTCCAGCCCCAGGATGCAGAATGTGATCAACACGGTGAAGGGAAAGGCTCTGGAAGTGGCCGAGTACCTGACCCCGGTCCTCAAGGTAAGCGGGGCGGGTTCTAGCTGCCTCGGCACTGACCGTCCCGGTCCGGGTCCCCAGCGTGGACCGGTGGAGAGAAGGTGGAGGGGCGGGAACTGGCCGCCGTGGGCTGCCCCTTGCCCTGGGTTTTGATGGCTCCCCCGGCTTCAACTGGTGCCTGCTGTCTCCACCGGTCATTCCTCGTTTGCGTTGGAGTGCGGGAAGAGGTGGTGTGGAGCAGAGATAGGAACGTTGAATCCTGACATCCATAGTCTTTTTAAACAGGTACCTGGGTTAAGATGACAGCTTGGTGGCTAACGGCGTGCCACTTTTTCTTCCAAGTTTCATGGGAAGTTTTGATTATCCGGTGATCTAGGTTTCTTTTAGTTTCAGAGGAACGTAGTAAATGGTAACATGTTAGTAACTCTGAGCGGAACTAGGCGAAACTTCTGGTTTCCCAAGCTTTTAGAATAGCCGCAACTGATTATTAATCTTGGATTTGAATGATCTACGGCAGCAGTTCACCTGGATGTGTGTGTATAGACTGGAAACAGTATAACATTTTCAGATGAAAGTTGTGATACGTCATCTTTCAAAAGTAAATTTCCAGAGCTGCGTTCCAGGTTTCCTTACAACTTCTAGGATACATCTTTTTGTTTTAACTTGATTTTGCCTTGGCGAAAAGCGAGCAGTGATAGTTTACTGAGTGGCAGATATTTGCTTAGTTTTTGTTTTCGTTCTGTATTTAGCTTTCTGTAAGAATTTTACTAATCTAGGGGGGGCGGGAGGGGAGAGAACAAGGGAATCTGTGGCTGATATGTAAAATTAAATTAAATTATAAAATAAAAAAAGCTTGAAAATTTTTTTTACTAATCTTACTGCAAGCAAGAAATATGCAGACAGGCGGAGCAAACTGATCTCTTTATCTTCTCTTTTCAGTCCTTATTTCTAAGACACCTTTGAAAATGATACCTTTTTGGATCAAGTAAAAAAAAAGTCTGCAACACTTGTAAATGAGAATCTTAACTCTTGTTTACATGTTTATTCTGAAAGTCATTTTAGTTAAGACTGCTCATCTATTTAGAAATTGAAAATAATTTCGACATTGAAATCAAATGCTTCTGTTGCACGTTATAATGTTTTCAGAATATCGTATTAACTAGGTAGACAGTGTTCTAATAGTCCACCATTTAGTCAACTTTTAGTTTAAGGGAGAGATGAACAAAACACTTCCCAATTAAATATAAAATGACTATCTTGTAGACCCCATAGATTTTATTGCACTTGTGATGTAGAACTGTTTTGAGGAATTCTTTGTTCTCTTCACCAATCTGAAAGGAATATTAGGAAATCAGTATGTATGGTATATATTTTTATGTTCAATTATTGAGACAGGGTCTCACTGTGTAGACTTAGCTGGTCTGGAACTCACCATGTAACCCAGGCTAACCTTGAGTTCTTAGAAATCCACCTGCCTCTGCCTCCCAAGTGCTGAGATAAAAGGCATTTGCCACCACGCTCGAAGGCAATGTGTGCCATATATTTTTAGTATAAAAGAACACATAATTAATGGCCCTCTGATTGTCACTCCTGGTTTGCAGAGAGAATCCTTACAGATTCCTTCTAGATGAAGGAAGGCAAAGGAAAAAACAAAGGACTGTCCAGAAAGATATGGTGGCCTTTTCTTAGGAAGTGAAAGTTTGGGAAGGCATGTTTGTTTAGATGGCATCTGTGTAGTAAAGCCAAAATCCTTAGAGTGCTCTTGAAGGGTCTCTTTGGCCACTGGAAGTCCCAGTCTCTTGTTCGCTTGAGAACTTTGCCATAAGCCAACCTTATCGCCTCCTCAGGACTTCAGCAAGAGGAATCTTGCTAAAAGAATCTTGTATTTTTTCCCCCCCCGACAGCCTTATAGTTTGGTCCTTTGTCTAGCCTTTACTTATTTATAATATATTTTGTACTTATTCCTTGGGAATTTCATACATGTGTACAATATATTTTGATCACATCTGTCCCTCACCCTCTTCCAATTCCTCCCAGATCACCCCCAGCATATACCTCTACCAACTTCATGTTTCAATTTTTAACCCACTGATCCGAGTTACTGCTGCCTGTATGTGTGTGGGTATATGGCCATCCATTGGAGCATCGACAACCAACCAGGGGCCACACCTTGAAGAAAATAGGACTTATCTTCCCCTAGCAGCCATCAACTGCCAGAAGTTGGGGGGGTCTGCTTTCAAAGTATCTTTTGGAGTTAGAAGGCTGATGCACTCAAACGCAGAGTGGCTGTGATTACCTCTGCAAGATCAAGCCAATCAAATCCCAGCGGGTTCTGGAGGTGCTTGCTAAGTGGAACCACTAGCTGAAGAGTTATTTATTTTAACACCACCTCTCCCCTACATAACTATTTTTTCCTTCATGGTGTGAAGATGACATTGATCTGTTTTTTAGGCATGCAGCCCATTGTCTCCAATAGTACTGGCATATAGTGATAAATAATTAATAGTATTCTTGCTTTGGAGGAGAAAATACTGTTTTAAAATTTTAGTGAAGCAGGACATGGTGGTTGTGAACACATTGACTAGAATTCCAGTGTTCTGGAAGCTGAGGCAGAAGGATTTTGAGTTACATGCCAGCCTGGCCTGCATAATAAAACCTAGTCCAGAAGAAAAAAAATCAAAAGAAAAAGAAAGAAAAAATTATGATGGAGATGAGAATAATGGGAAATATTAAATATTAAATGATTTCTACTGTTGGTTTCTAATATTACTCAGCTTAAATAAAACATTGGCTATGTGAAAGTGCTGCAAAATGACTCGTTCACTGTGCAGGGTCACTGTAATCTAAGTATTAGCATGCTTTTTAACACTCATGTTTTACTGTAGTACTGATCAAATTATCCTGCAAGTCATTTCCTGTAACTCATCTACATTATACCTGTATATCTTTGTAATCAAGGGCCATTGCTATTTTACCTAGCACATTTAGGTTTTAGTGTTTTGTTTCTTTCATAGCATACTCTCTGTTGTCTAGGAGCGGTAACTATTTGCCCTCAAGACACTTTTTTAGTTGAATGTGAAGATGGTCTAATACTTTTATTCTTTTTGTTCTCTTCAGGAATCAAAATTTAAGGAGACAGGTGTACTCACCCCAGAAGAGGTGAGCATTGAAGACACCCTGAAGCCTTTATAGCTTTATAGTCCTTTTTGACTAGTGCCTTTTCCTCTGTTAGAAAGCATTTTTTGAGAAAAATTAGGTTAAGTAACTCTAATAATTAGGTTAAGAGAGTTTCTACTTCCCTTAGCAGATAAAATATAACATCTTTTCATTTCGCTGCTTCTCATATTTCTCTGTAGTTGAACTTTGGAAATGAAGGTTGTGAAGGGGAGTGGAAAAATACTGTGTTCCCTTACTTTTACTGCTATATGAGGATGTGCCCTGCAGTGGGCTCTGGAATTTGCTGTCTTGGCTCTGTTTAGAACAATGTATGTTTTTTGATGTGTTGGAAACCTTGCTAGTGCTTTTTCTCCTAACGTTCAGCCTAACTGTTACACATTTGACACTGATTTTATTTTACCATGCTTTTACTTTGTTTGCTAAACAAGTTATGTTGAAGGGGAAGTAATTTTAGAAGTATGGGGATTTTACCTGCTCACTATACTTTTTAAACTTTTTTTTGCATAAAATAATGTTTTGAGGAATCATTTTACTTGTTCACCAAGTCTATATTATGAGTTCTCAGTCATTTAGGTAGTTTATCCCTAGAGAAACTTATCCTAGACAGTTCAGTTTTATGAATAGTTACAGTTGCATTACACTTACTTGTTATTAATAAAAGGCAACTGATTTATTTAAACTTGATCTTTAACTTTCACTGAAAATATTATTCATTAGGAATAGCATCATATTCCTTGTTTCCATAAAAAAAATTATAAAATAAGCTGTGTTGTATGATGAGGTTGTGGCTATAACTTGAAAGACTTCAAACCAGAGAATTAATTGATCTTTCACTTTTCAGTTATCGTGCCACCTCTTCAGTCCAGTTCATTCTGAGGCCTAAGAGTGGCTTGCTGCACTGATATCTATCTATCTATCTATCTATCTATCTATCTATCTATCTATCTATCTATGAAACTGCCTTTATTCTTAATAAAGACATGGGATGGTGCGGAGAGAGACTAGGGAACCTGCTTTCTAGAACTGTCTGTCTAATTTCTCTTAATTTAGACAGATTAGTTAGCTATTAAGTCTAGGCCTCATATTTACCCACCTGTAAAATGAGGGGTTTGGGATAGACATTCTTTGAAAGGACTTATTTTGCCTTGGATGTCATGAGTGTGATATGTTGAATGCCAGTTCAAAGTCAGTTTTGTTCTTAAGGCTCTCATTAATTTTCTTCCCAAACAGGCATTGTCTAGCCAGAGCTTTTGAATCATCTGAAATCAAGAGCAGAGATAAGCACATGCTGTGTTTGCACCCTTTGGCTTTATCTCTGCTGTGTGAAAAGAACTCATTGTTGGGTGCATTTCTATAGAATTAAGCTGTTTTCAAACAAAAATTCATCCTAACATGGATAACTTAATAGCTGCATGAAGTATGAATTTTTCCTTACAAGAATCTAAGGCAAAACTAGCTTAATTTGATACAAAGCATGTAATTCTAGGCTCAGATAGAGCATAATTACAGGATTGAGTTAAATGAGCCTGAGGGAAGACAATGAGAAGGTATGATTTGCTTGGGATAAATACTACATACTGAATTGAGCTGTTAATTTGTTTCTTCTAATTTCTGGGCTCTTACCCATCAGTTTCCAGCTATCTTTTTGTTTTCATTGAGAAATGTGGAAGAATTTACGGTTAAAAAGAGGGACAGCCCATGTCTAATACTGTATCTTTTGTGGAAAAACAAATGCTGCTGTAACTAACTTAAAGAGTGTTACATGAATTGAAGGTCAGTTGAGGAATAATATTGTTTGCTAAAATCCAAATATTGATTATATCTTGTTGGATACAGTATTAATCTGTATTATGTATTGAAAAATATCAGGAGAATATTTACTATGAGGAAGGTACTATAAGCAATTGGTAGTTTGAAATTTGACTCTAACATGTTATTTCACTTGACTCTTTGAAGCAAGTAATAATGGCCGTTGCTAATGAGCACAGATATCCACATGTGCTAATTATTGGTGCAGCTCTGTGGGTTTCAGTTTTCGGTTTTATTTCATAATGTTTTTGTTATTTTTAAATAGTTACTACCAAAAGACCACGAAATAAAATTAATGTCTAATGATTTGAAGGCAATATAGGCAAAGAATTTCATATATATATATATATATATATATATATATATATATATATATATTTGGCTTGCATTTTCTTAACTTTGTTACTTTGGTGGTGATAAATTCCTGGCAACCACAGGGCTAAAAGTAATAATTGGTTGTGGTAACCCTCAAATGCTCAAAACTGAAGGCAGAGAGAAGCTATTGTTTTTATTTTGGCTTCTGTCATTACATAACTAGTTTAAATAATTTAAAAAATGTGTTAAATGAAAGAAGAAAAAAGTTTATGTTGGGAATAAAGTTGCCATATCTTAACCTTGGTGATATATTATCTTAAAGTAGGCTATTCTCAGAGTGCTTAATGCTTGAATTTTACTCTCAAATGAAAGTAGACTTTTGGATAGATATACTTTTCAAAGGATACTGAGAATATGAAATGTATCCTAATTTTTTACTGTGTAGTAAGTCCATAAATGATACAGATTTCTAAATTAGAGCTGTTGTGAAATAGCAATCGGGAAAGCATGTACAAGTCATTGCAGTTGTTATACTGTAGCTCTGCTTAGCAGACTCTTGTTTTCTGCTTTTAAAAGTCAGATTTGTATCCTTCAGTGAGATTACCTTATATTTATGAGAACTGAAAATTCTTCAAATATTAAATTCTTTTTTTCCTGGGTCTAATTTTTATTTGTGAAGAAAAATGAAAGCTTATAATAATGTTCAGCCTGCTCAGAAAGCCCAAGGAATCCATTAGATCTTTTCTCTCTTTCTTCTCCTTTCCCTCTATATATCTCCCTCTCAGAAGTTTTTGGATAGGTCTCATGTATCCCAGGCTAATCTGGAATTCACTAGGTAGCTGAAGAGGACCTTGAACTCTGCTCCTCCTACTTCCACCTCAGAATGCTGGGATTACAGGCCTGTGCCATCAAACTTGGTGGGATGAGGTGCTGGGGGTCCAGCCTGGAACCCAAGCCTGATTTTGTAGATGTTTTCATAGTTAGTCCAGAACTTAACTTTCCCCCCATTGTTTGTTACTATAATTGTTTTTTCTCCTTAATTCTTTTAAGAGTGTAATAAAACTTTCTATATTGATCTAGTGCTGGGACATATAGCTGATTCCACAGAATGCTTGCTTAGTTTCATGCACCAGGTTTGACCCCCCAGAACCACCAAAAACAATAACAAAATGTTTCTTAAAAATATAATAGAGTGCTGAAGAGATGCCTCAGTTATTAAGTTTACTTGTATTGCAGAAAACCTGAGTTCCATTTCCAGCAACCACATGGTAGCTCACAACCATCTCTAACTCTAGTTCCAGGGGCTATGATGCCTTTTTTGACCTCTGTGGATACCAGAAATGCATGTAGTACAAAGACATACATCCAGGCAAAACACTTAGAAAATAATTCTAAAAAAGTTAAGTAATTAAAAGAGGAAGAAGAAACCTCCACTATGATTTAATGAAATAGGTTGACATTATAGACCTATATGTATTTATTTATTTGAATGTTTTCCTTGAGTTTCCAGTCCTTAACAAGAGTATTTATTGAGCTGCATGATGGATCTTGACACTTGAACTTCATTGCCTTGCCTTTAGTGATTTCATATCAGGTTTGAAGCATGATTTGATGATGCAATTGAATTAAAGATAACAGTGTTTGCTCAGTGTGGTGGCACAGCACTGGGAGGCAGAGGCAGATCATAGGCCAACCTGGTCTACAAAGTGAGTTCCGGAACAGCCAAGACTACACAGAGGAACCAGGTCTTGAAAAGCAAAACAAAAAGATAATAACGTTCTTCTTTCTTCCAAAGTTAACTTGAGTTTTTATAGACACTAAAACTTTAAGTTTACTAATTGAAATAAATCTTTAGGTTGATAAAACAGGTTTTGCACTATTTGCATTTTAATTGATTATTAAGTATCAGAGTTACCCAGGGTAATCAGTTTGGTATTTTGCCACCCTGTACTCAGTGATGTTCAATGTTTCTTTTCTGCTTTTTCCATATTCCTTGCGAACCCTGACTAGTTTGTGGCAGCTGGAGATCACTTAGTCCACCACTGTCCCACATGGCAATGGTAAGTAATGTTGAGTGAAAAGTTGACTACTGAAAGGTGTTTAGCTTTAGATTACAGGCAGTTTGTAAACTAGGTTAGCACATTAAAAGTAGAATGATGAACATAATTTTCTTCATTAGGTTCTTCTACTAAACAGTACTACAGTGATACTCCAAGGAACATAAAGGGAGCATAGGTGTCACGTATTTTACTTTGTTCTGCTAGAACCAAGCATGGGCATACTCAAATCCACTTACATCCTTTGCTCGAGTTTCCTTTGTTCTCTCTAGGTCTGATCTTGTGATTCCTTTAAAAATATGTTTAGGCATTTAATAATTGTGAACAGCTTTTGGACATTTTAATGACAAATGAAGATATTTTGTGGAGTTTACGTTCTTTAAGATATAATGCCTAAACTATAACATCACAGGTGAATCAGAATCATCTAAAGGTGATTCCTCCTTTAGAAATCAACTAAAATCAAAGCCTTGTGGTACCAGTCAAGTCCTGGCTGGGAATAGGCCCATAATGAATTATAACTATTTTTTTCATTAACATTACTTTTAAGTACTAAAGTAATTAATACAAATATACTTTTGAATAAATGCAGTTTTATTACTTTTAAGTACTAATGGTAGGGGAGGGGGCTCTCAAATGTTATCTCAGTAGTGGCTGAACTTTTTATTTAGGTCAAAATTATCTGTAATTAATCAATTGTCTTCATGCATATGCCTTAATATGTATCTTTCTTGTTAGTGATGTTTTTTAATTGTACTAGAAAGATACAGTTCTGATTATTGGGTTCTAGAATGATAAGGTTGTAGTTGCCAGTTTCCTGTTTGGCTGAAGAATTTAATTACCTAAAATATTTTTAAACCATAGTTAGAAAATTCTTCATTTGTGACCTGTTTTAGTTCCTTTCATCATTGGCTTTTATCAATTGCTCTGTATCTCATAGGTTATTAATTCTTATGTATCAAGAAATGCCAGATTGTCAGCTTCATTTATTTGTGTGTGCGTGTGTGTGCATTTCTGCTCTAAATTTTAAAAATCAAGTTCTTGCCATAGGAGCTTTCTGATTTAACATGTTCATGTGTGTGTTCTAAATATTTTGCTACAATTAGGTTCTCCATGTTTTTCAAGTCAAATCAGTATGAAATAAGTTAACACTTATTTGGTTAGAGGAACTTTTTTAGACTTTACTATGGTAGACCTACATTTTTTTTAAAATTGAGAATTCTTTCATGGTGCCTTAAATTATCCATGTAGTTTAGGTGCTGTACATAAAGTACAATGTGGAAGAGTGGTATATATAGACACTATCTTTTAACAGGTATCAGTAGCTAAGATTGTTATGTTTATAGATTAAAAAAATTACTGTGCATGTGAGTGTGTGTTTGAGCAGAGCATGCCAGTGAATGCATGTGAAGGTCATGGGACAATGTGTGGGAGTCAGTTCTCTCCTTCCACCCTGTGGGTGCCAGAGATCAAACTTAGGTGCTCACTCAGGTTTAGTGGCAAGTGCCTATAGCTTCTGAGCTAGCTCACCAGCTTTATTTTTTATGGATTATGATTATTAATATAATTGTACTGTAACTGAGAACTCAGTCACACCCCATGTCAGTGCCCTCACTTTTGTCTGAATTGCTAGGGCCAAGGAAAAATTAATTTTAAATTAGTACTGGAGGCAAATATTTCCATGCTAATGTATTTGTGTATACAAGTGCCATCATGATCTTATTTTAACTTCTTTCCTTAGAATTTCAGGCATTGATGTTGAGTCTGATAGTTGAACTTAGTGAAAGAAGATTATAAGGCTGTCAAATGATATTCCTGGCTTTACCTTGTTCTCAAATCTATAGAGTTCAACTTTAAAAAGCTTGAAAAGGCAGCAGAAACTCAAGTTTATGTGTTGATACTTGTGAAGGCACCATATGCCAGCTCTGTCCTGGCCAGGTCTAGTAGATGGTGCACAGAAGACTGAATAAATTCTTAGTGATGGATGGCAGAAGAGTCAGAATTGCTAGCAGTTGGTCCTGACTCAAAGACGGAGTAGTTGAAGACGAGTCCCAGAGTCACTTGACTTGATCCTAACTCCTCTAGCCTGTTTTCCTGACTGTGAGCAACTCTGACTCCCTTTAAACTTTAGTTTTCTTGTCTATAAAGTAGGAAAAATCTTCCCTGCCTTTTAGTGTTAGAAGAATTTATTGATAATTAATGGCTCATATTAGAGCTGGAAGTCCTGTTATTTCACTCTGCAACTGGATTTTTTTGTTGTTGTTGTTTGCTTTTAAGCATTATTATTCTCAGTATTATCATCTTTGATTCAAGCATCTTTTATCTTTTAGTTCCAATTTTAAACACTGGTAGGAGGAGGGATTTAAAAGTTTAGAGTATGGTCATTGTACAAAGCAATAGTTTTCATAAAGAAATTTTCTTTTACATAGACCATATTCAGCCACCACCTGTTACCCTCTTTAGCCCTTCCCCCTTCTAGGGGATGAGGGAATCTTGCTAATTGTCTACTTTGTATACAGCTTTTTCCATTCCTTGCTCTAATGTCAAAATGAACAGTACTTTGATATTAACTGTCTGATAGATTGTATGATGGAATAGATTATGGAAGAGCTGCATTTTCTTTTTGTTTAGAGGCAAGTACAGTAGTTTCCTAGTTCTATTATTCTACCATTTTTTGCCTAATATTAAATACATATCCCCTCTGTCTGCATCTCCTAATATATTTCACTCATGCTAGTATATGCTTTTCTATGCCTTACTTAATGGCAGACTTCCCTAACAAGTCCTAAAACAATTTCCACAGATATGCAGATTTTGTAGTCTTGAGATTTACATGTGATATCTTCTGTTACATATTGACTTTTAAAATATTTTGTATTTTGGTGCTTTTCACTGTTTTTAAAGGGCTACAGGGGAAGAATTGAAAGTGAAGGCATATCTACCAACAGGGAAACAATTTTTGGTAACCAAAAATGGTAAGCGTTATATCATTGTATATATTAGTAAATTTTTGCACAGTATATTGAAACAACAAAATCCCATTTACAGTTATTTATCCTAATTTGTGCCTGAAGTTATGCTTGAAGCTTTTTACAGATGGAAATATGAAAATTCCATGAAGCTTTGGGTTTTCTGTCCCAGGAATATTTTCCAGTTGATTTTATCCCTTCTTTTTTAGTTCTTTTTACCAAAAAGAACTAATTGTCAAAAATAGTGAAGAAGAGTTCCCCATGGAAACTTAGATTCCTCTTAGTTTTTTAAAGTTGATTTCATAATCAAAATATATTTAGTTGTTTGATTTTAATGTTTGTGTGTTTTTATATAAATGGAATTGCTCCCACCTTTGACATAGAAAAGATGAAAATTAAAGTTTTCATCATCCTTTGCACCATCGCAGGTTTACCCCAGGCACAAAAGCTCTTAAAATAGATGTCGTCTTATTTCTGAAGTTGATTTTTAAAACATCAGAAGAAGATTGTGATAGTCTTAAAATAGTCGTGTAATAATTCTTTGGCTTCTGTTCTAATTTAACTCAACCTGGGAAGGGAGCTCGTGTGTAATAGCAGGTTTTGCAGGCATGGTATCTGTGGGCATTGTCCTGCACATAGGGTCCACATACGGTGGAAGAAAGCTAGCCGGGCTGCGTAGGAAGTGCAGGGTCAGCCTGAGCTATGTAAGGAGACCGTGTTTCCACCTGTTGAGAAACAAAAAGGCCAAGTGTTGGGGATCCAGCTCTGTGGTAGAGGGCTTGCTCAGCTCAAAGCCCTGTGTTTGATATACAGTGCTAGAAAGCAAACAAACAAAAAAATCCCAGCAGTTATTTCTTTTTTACAGTGTATTTATTTTTAAGATTGATAATTTATATCCTGATTGTTTAATCAGGAAATTAAAACAGTGTCTTGAGCATCATGTTTATACCTTATAATATCAATTATAGGTTTATGAAATAATAGTACTTGTTAATTGATACACCTATATGAACATTTTGGTACCTGTGTTGTATTAGGAAGTAAAATTTAGCAGTTTGTTGAATTTTAATCTGTTTATCCTTTGTAAATAACCAGAACTTAAATATGAATTATGAAATTCATATTGACAATTACTTTAGCTTTGTATTCCAGAGGTCACCTCTACCACCTCTCGGTAGACAGGTGGTGTTTGCATATTTTGAGACCAGAACTGTTGGTGTGAAATATTATTCATTAGTTTGGAACTGAGCACTGTCATCTGGCTTCTGCCAGCTGTTCCTCGCAAATCATCATGGTAAAGGAAGACAGAGATGCTTAAATCAGACCCCTTGTTACTTGTCTTCTGATAAAGCAGACTGAGGAGAGATTAATGGGGCGAGATCATGATGTGTCTGTGGGCTGAATGTAATTCTTAAGGTATTTGTCTCATTGGAAGGGAAGGGTTTGTTTGGTAGTATTTTTTTTTTATGATAGAAGCTGTCTCTTTCTGATGTATTTATTATTAGTGAGTTATATATGTATTTGACCTTTTTTTTAATAGTTCCATGCTACAAACGATGTAAACAGATGGAATATTCAGATGAATTGGAAGCTATCATTGAAGAAGATGATGGTGATGGGGGATGGGTAGATACGTACCACAACACAGGTGAGAGGTATACAGAGTGACAGGTATTTAATATAAATTATTTAAAGTTTTTCATCATCTTTTATAATAGGCTTGATTTAAAATTATAAAAAGGATACATAAGGTGCAAGTTTGTCCCCAAAAACTTCACCCTGAAAAAGTAGTATCTGCTGCTTCAATTACAGTTTGAAATATTCATTTATTTTCATTATTGCTATATAGAAGAGAAAGTAAATATAATAAAAAGCACTGCCTGTGCACATGAGTTTGCCCCGAATCTTTTGTGTTAAAGCCTAGAGGAAGTGGTAGGTTCAGCATCATCTTAAACCAGTTCCGTCAGTCATTCTCCCCTGACTGAGTGATGCTCTTAGCCCCTCCCCTCATCTTTCAAAGAATTTTCAGTGCTCTTCATTAGTTTTTCTCATGGCTGGAAGATACGCACATTGGTAGTTGTTGACTGACTGGAATGATTATTTTTAGTATGGTTTCCTCTAAAAAGCTGGAGAAATTTCTAGTTGTATTTTATTTCAGAAGCACTATCCTAAACTTCAAGAACGTACTTATAGGGTCATAGTGCACAGAGCTGAGTAGGTATTAGTATGCTTAGATTGGCAAAAGTCTACAAAAATCTGACATCTAAAAATGTTTGCTTAAGGATACAGAACAAGTAGCATCGTTGTTTGTTTGTTTACTTGGTTTTTTATGGAAAATAACAGTATTGTCCTTCAGTTCATTGAATGCATAAATTCTGATGTTCATTAGAGATACTTGTAGAATTATAACTTTAAGCTGTATCT
The DNA here is from genome assembly GCF_949786415.1 of Peromyscus eremicus. Classification (NCBI taxonomy): domain Eukaryota; kingdom Metazoa; phylum Chordata; class Mammalia; order Rodentia; family Cricetidae; genus Peromyscus; species Peromyscus eremicus. The sequence goes on along the minus strand of NC_081428.1, from coordinate 49,716,333 downwards.
TAGGATAAGGCAGTGCTCCCAGCTGAAGCCAATTTTCCTTGCTTCACCTCGTTGGGGTTTCATTATTGCCTTTTTCTATTATTGGCCCCTGAATTTGTCAGTTCTTTAGAGGGATAGAACCGATAGAGAGTGTATACTGACATTGCTGTAAGAATAGGTATGCCAGGAGACACTGGAGTTTTCTGGTGTGTTAGAGGAAAACCATGGGATAGAGGAATGGGCTCATTTACAGTTTTTACTAGATCTGGGAGAGAACATGCCTTTTTACCTTCTTTTAGTGATGCTATAATTTTATAGAAAAGATGAAACAAAGCCCAGGAAATTTAATATAATATAAAGTAGATTTAACTATGATATAAATTGTCAGACCTGAGTGAACTCTTCCTCCATAGCCAGGACTTTAAGCCTGTTCTTTCCCTGGATGGAATGTCTTGGGGAAATTTTAAATTGCTAGTGCCTATCCTTTCAGGACCACTGCTACACTGTAATATAAGTAGATTTATTTTAAGGAATTGGCTTATATGACAAATGGATTTTGTAAGGTATGCTCCAGCACATTTGAGAAACAAGGAAGGTGACAGAGTTTTTGCACCCCAATAGATAGGCCTCTCCGCCGATGCAGCAATCCAAATCAGACCAAATTAGAAAAAGCCCTGGCTTAATGGGTAAAGCGTTCCTGGGTGATTCTCTGCCCCGCCCCCTTCTGGGATGCAGTTTAAATACCCTGTGGGAGTGGTCTTGAGCGTCTCTGTGGTTGGTGGGCTTTGGGGAGGGGGGTTAGGGAAAGAGATGGGGGAGAGGAGTTGGGGTAGAGCTTCCACCAGAACATTCTAGACTCTTTGGGTATGTGGATGCCAGGGTGCCAGGGGTTGAGGTGGAGCTCCCACCAGAATAGAAGGGTTGATGTTACAGGCAGTCTACAGGCCTTCCTTTCCTCTGTCCTCCTTTAATTGATTGGATACAATCAACCTACTTTTTGAAGGATGATCTGCTTTATTTAAAACTAGTTTTAATATTTATTCATCATCTCTTAAAAAGTACCTCTACCACAACCTCTGGACTAGTTTTTGACCAGACATCTGGCTATTGCAACATTAACAACCAGACATCTGGCTGTTACAACAGGTTGGCAGAATAAAACATCACAATGCTAGAGTGTGACCGTGTTTAGAATTATTTGAGCTTTCTTTTCCTTTGTCAGTTGTGCCATACTTTTAAAATTAAGGATATTTTAAAAATTATCTTTTTGACAATTTCATACATGTGTATAATGTATCTTGTTCATATCTATTCCCTGCCCCCACTCCCTCAGTTCCTCCCATCATGTTTCCCTTTCATCTTCATGTCCTTTTTGAAAATTCACATGTCCTTGTCATTTTTATTTTATTTTATTTTATTTTTTTTGTGTGTGTCTTGTCTGCATGTATGTCTGTACCATGTGCATGCAGTGGAGTGTCTTGTTCCCTAGAACAAGAGTTTCAAACAGTTGTTAGTTACCATGTGTGTGCTGGGAGCAGAACCTGGGTCCTCTGGAAGAGCAACCAGTGCTATTAACCTCTAAGCCATCTTTCCGCCCACCCCCATTTCTTTTTAAATGACTCACTGAGTTGAGTTAGTGTAGACCTTGTATGCGTGAATGTGGGTCCATCCACCAGAGCTTGGGGAACTCACCAATGGCACCTCCCTCCAAAACAGACAGACAGCTTTACTCTACCTCACTAAGCAGTTATCATACAGTAGTACTCACTGGGGGTGGAAACTCATGAGCACCTTCCATGCTTTAAGATTGGCTGGCTTAATCTTATGTAGGCCTGGTGCAGAAAACCACAGATTCTGTGAGTTCATGAGTGCATTGTCCATTTCATGTCCAGAGAGCAGCATCTCTCAGCATTCCTTCCTGTCCACCAGCTTTTTCTTTCTTTCTCCCTTCCTTGATGTTCCCTGAACCCTGAAGGTGTTGATAAAGACATCCTGTTCAGGACTGAGCACTTAATAGTCACGTAGTCTTAGCACTTTGACCATCATGAATCTCTGTAGGACTGCTTCCCATTGCAGAAAGAAGCTTCTCCAGCTGGTGCCTTGGGGTTGGGTTTAATGGTATACTGTTGCATTACTGTATTTTGGCAGATAGATGAGGTTTCTTTTTATGTTCTGGGTTCAGTAAATACTCTTGTATTATTGGTTTGATTGGCTAAGATTTGGGTTTTATCATCTTGATTGATCATATCTATTGTAGGATTGTAGTCAAACTGTTACAAAATAAAGGCTTGTAGTGCTGGTCTTTGGAGTATGCTATCTTCCATTTGTGAAGGTGAGCTTGTCATCCTTTGGTTGAAGAATGTTAAAGGCATGCCGGTTTAAATTAAGAAAATAAGCTGTACTTATTAGGAGCTAAATACCTTTTGAATTTAGGATCTTTTGGTCTATAGTAACTTTAGGTACTCTCATTTTACTGAGTTTCCCATCTGGTTAAACTGTCCATTTAAGAACTCTGATAGGTTCTTGGGACGAGAATGTTATGCAGGGCCATGGTGTGGTGTTGCTGCTTATCTGCATTGTACCCTCCTATGACAACAGGTTCTGAGGGTGTGCCTAGTGAGTACAGTGAGAATAAGTAACCAAGGTCTCTTTGTATGGATTTTAATCCCAACTTCCTCCTAAGTGCTGTGAGCCTCGAGCAGCTCATTTGACTTGTCTGTCAACTTCATTTCTTCATTGGGAGGAATTGTTACTCTGTTTTATAGGTGGATTGTGTAAGGATTAATAAGACATGGAAATACTTGTAAAGTAAAAAGGTCCATAAGAGTGTGGAGTGGTCTTACTACATTGAGATGTCCAAGATATTTGAAGCAAATAAATAGTATGTCAACATAACTAAAACCTGATTTTGATGAAGGTCTAATTAAAATTAAATATAAGTCATATCATCTCTTGATTTTAGTGTGTATTGTGAAAAACATTCAAATGAACAATTGTAAATGGGTTATTGAATAGGGCAAGTCATGGTAATACAGGTGTTTTTGAGGTATCTTTGGGATTTCTTGTAAAAATTCATTTGTAAAGATTCTGTTAATATATGACTATTTCAAAGTTGTGAGAATTTTAATAAAATGTTTTATATTGTTTTATTCAAGTAAATGGAATGTTTGTAGCTTAATTTTAGTTAATTTTTTTCCTGCTGAATTTTAAACAGGCATTACAGGAATTACTGAAACAGTTAAGGAGATTACACTGGAAAGCAAGGTATTGCTTAACATTTCTAAAGTCAATGACCTAGTTTTTCGTACATATGAATTTTAAATTATATTTGTTTGTTTATTTATTTATTTATGTGTTATTATCGCGCGCGCGTGTGTGTGTGTGTGTGTGTGTGTGTGCAAGCATGTGGAAGTATGACGGATAACTTGGGGTCGTTGGTTCTCTTCTTCCATCATGTGGGTCCCAGGGATGGAACTCAGGTCATCAGGCTTATAACTATTACAAATTACAGTAAGCTACTAGTTTAAGTACATGAAATAGGAGATGGGTAAGTGGAGCATTTGTGAGGGGTATGTTTTCTAATTAGAAGGTGCAAATGTTGTATTAGTATTACATTTTGAAGTTTATTCTAAGCAATTTTATTCTGGTTTTTGTAAAATTACTGGTAATAACATCTTAAATTCTGTTTTTACTCTCTGAGTTGAGACAGGGTTTCACTGTGTCACCAATGTTGGCCTACAGCTTTCCATGTAGCCCAGAGAAACTTTGAATTTGAATTCTGCCTGCTATAGCTTCCCAAGTAGCTGGAATTACCTGTTTGGAGCCAGCAGGCCTGCCTAAAGAAAAATTTTAAACAAACACAGTAATGGTTATTTTGGTGCTTGACTTTCTTGTTCTAAAGGAGGAAGCAGTGTACTAATTTTTGACTAGATGTATGCTATTTGATTTTATTTATCTAGTGGTAAATAAACCCTAAGTAGGCTCTCACTAGCATTATTCTTTCTTAGACATTATTATTAATAAATTGATTGAAAATAATGTTATAATTGTAAGGTTTGAGAACTTTTGATTAATTCAGATAAGATATTGTTAGTAAGTTAGAATATAATAGTGGTTTATACTTCATTTTAATTTACAAATGTATTTAGTTTATAAATGTATAGTTGTTCCCTAAATTGTAAGCAGGCAGGTTAATATAACTTTGATCTAGTTTTGTAATGCTGATGGACTAGTTACCCATAAACGTACTGTTTTGGGCCTGTGAGATGACTCAGTGGGTAAAGGTGCTTACTGCTAGGTGTGATGACCTGAATTTAATCCCCAGAACTCACATGGTGGGAGGGGAGAGCCAACTCCTAAAATTTGTCCTCTGACTTCCATACCCGTGTGGACACACACAAAATAAATGTTTAAAAATGTATGTACTATTGTAGTGAGAGTTCAATTGGCAATAACTTAAATGGTTACCTAAGGTGATTTTACTGCTTATTTTAATGCCCTCTGATGCATCTCAACCACACTACTTAGTATGTTACTTCCAGTGATTTATTTATGAGTTTGTCATTGTCATAGGTATGTGATTTCTAGGGGCCATAAACTGCCTGATTAGATGACCCTTAATTTTACGTTGGTTACTTACCATTGTGCTTAGTGTTCGTTGTGAATGTTTATGAAGATGACCACACTAATGCTGGAGGTTTTGTCAGATGGTATCTTCTAGTAATGTCAAGGCCACCTTAGTTACACTCTGTGGTCCTACATGGTGAAATCCCCTAGCAGTGCATTCCCAGAATGTGTTCTCATCACTAAGTGACCCACAGTTGTAAAACTATTCACAGAAAAAGCACAGTCAGACAGTCAGAGGGAGGAGACTGAGTCTCTTTTCTTTCTGTTGTATCACTAATGCCAAGAACAAGACTGTGCATGTCATGTGCTTTCCAGTCTTCACAATGTTTGTGAAGGAAATAAATATTGCTGATAAAAATTTTATGTTAGGTGTGTTTAATGTTTGAACTAATTCCTATACACTCGCATAACTTAACTGTAATTAATCTCAAAGGACAGTATAAAACTCCAAGATTGCTCAGCACTGTGTGATGAGGAAGAAGAGGAAGATGAAGGGGAAGCTGCAGACATGGAAGGTATTACTATTTTAGATTGGCTTTCTTTCCGTTAGACTGTTGTTTCTGGCATAGTGTTAATTCACATGGATTAAGACATCTCTTCTGTTGGTTTAACAGTTAAGAGCCTAGTGAATATTTTGTTTTATTTTAAATTTTATCAGATCAGGGCACTTTGATTTTAGGTTCCTCTATTTTACTTAGAACATGATTTTGAGAGCATTATTTCTACTAGGACTGTTAGTCATAAATCTAATTCTGGAGGATGCAGTAGATAGCGTCTCATTATGTTGACTTGGCAGGGTTTAAAACACCTGGGCTCCAGAAATTCTTCTCACCTTAGTCTTCTAAGGGTTAGGACTGCAGCCCTGTGCCTTTAGACTTAGAAAGATGGTAGTTTTGTTTTTAAGCAGAATCTCCTTATATAGTCCAGGCTGGCCTAAGGTTCATGATTCTGCTGCCTCAGCCTCATGAGTGCTGGGATTACAGGTGTGTATCATGCCTGGGTAAGAGAGTGAATCTCAGTGGGGACTTTGGAGCTATGTAGAATCACCTTTTGTTCTTTCCATTGTGAAATAACCTCCAGGTTACCAGGTAAGTACCATCATCTACAAAACAACTCCCACATCTAATATTCAGGAAACATTGCCAAAGAGAGGGTGGAAAGATTGTGAGAACCAAAGGATTAGAGAGTTTGCTGTGTTATTGTGTCTTCTAGTAATGTCAGAAGCTACATCCATTAAAGTCTCACCATCATGACTGCCCACATGTGAGCTGAACAAGGACAACACCAATAGACCTACTAAAGTGGATGGGAGGGGGGAGATCATGAGGCCTCAACCCTACACAAAGCTACAGACAACTAAGGAATGCTGGTAATGGGAGAAATAGTCTTTCTTAGGGTTAGAGCACTCCAGTTGGTTATCCAATACCAAATAGCCTTGAAAACATACTTTATAAGTAACATTATATGGATGAAGCAATATAATGTATGTGTGTGTGTGTGTGTGTACACACACACATACATATATATACACACACATACATACACACACACACACACACACACATATATATATATATATATATATATATATATATATATATGCATGTAACAACAGTTAATGAGAAAAGATACCATGAATTTGCAAGAGCAGGAAGGAGGTATTTTGGTTAGTCATTATTACAAAGGATCAAAACGAACCATTCTAACAGAACATTCTATTAGTTCCTTTCATATCACCATGATACATGACAGAAGCAAGGGAGGAAAGACCTATTTTGGTTCAGTTTTAAGAGCTTTCAGTTCGTCATTAGTGGGAAAGACATGGTGGAGTTGACCCTGTTGATGATGTCAGGAGCATATGGTAAATGTCTGTTGACATAGTAGCAGACTAGGAAACAGAGCCGCTAAAAGGCTAGACAATAGCCTTCAAAAGCCCACCCTTACTGACTTGTTCTACAGATCAGGCCCTGCCACCTCAAGGTTTCACAACCTCTCAAAACAGTGCTATCAGAAGGGAAACACTCTAAATACAAACCTGTAGTTGACGATGTTTCAGATTCAAAGCATAACAGTAATAGAATTCTTTCTAAACACATGAATATTCAAAATTTCTATTTTTTACATTTATTTATTTTATGTTTGAATGTTTTTGCTTGCATATATGAATGTACATCATGTTTATGAAGTGCCCACAGAAATTAGAAAAGGGTGTTGGATCTTGTGGAACTAGAGTTGTAGATAGTTGTGAGGCACCATAGCTGTAGGGAACCAAGCCCTGGTCCTCTACAAGAGCAGCCAGTGCTTTTAACCATTAAGCTACCTCTAGCCCCCTCTGTTTCATTCTTACGAGATCTTTCATAGAAATGAAATCTCAGCTATTTAAAAATTGGCGAAGGAGTTGCTATCACCATGTGATGACCTCCTTGTTAAATACAGACTTACTGTATTTAGTGTCTCTATATTATTTGATTTTTTTAAACACATCCTTGTATTTTTCTCCCTTGATTTTTATGACACCGATTTTTCTTCTTTAGCTAACTTTATGCCTTCTGCTAAGGCTTTTATTCTTCTCTACAGCTGTTAAATATTACTTTATCATTGTCAGCCTCCCTCCCAGTTACTTTTTTAAATAAATATGTGTTGAGATTCTGTTTAGTGCTGGAGATAAAACAGATACTATTTTTTGCAATTCTTATTTTAACTAGATAAGAATACAGAAAATACTTAAAATATATAATTGTCAGATGTTTTTCAGTGTTAAAAGAGAAAGATGAGACAAGAGAATAGAATATCTTGGGGAGGACTATTTCAGTATTTTACTAAGTTGGTTAAGGAAAATACTTTGAGAATATACCTGTAATGAAGGGAGTGAACAGGCTGTTTATGTTGAAGAAGAGTATAAAGATCCTGAGGTGGAAATGTGTGGCTTATACAAAGTATTCCATGGCTAGAGGAAGTAGTAGAAGAAGGTCGAGTGGAGTTTGCAAAGAAAGGGAGCTAGATGATACAGTGTAGAAGAAGCAACTGAAGCCATTTTCTAAATAAAATGACGAGATAACATTTTAACAGAATCACTGTGACTGGAGAATTGAGGGTGGTATTGGTCAAGGTTTTCTAGAGTAACAGAACTTATAGAATCTATCTGTCTGTCTATCTATCTATCTATCTATCTATCTATCTATCTATCTATCTACCTACCTACCTGTCTGTCTATCTATCTACCTACTTACCTACCTATCATCTGTCTATCTATCTATCTATCTATCTATCTATCTATCTATCTATCTATCTATCTAAAGGGGGTTTATTAGAATGACTTACAGGCTGTAGTTCAGCTAGTCCAACAGTGGTTGCCTATGAATGGAAGATCCGAGAATCCAGTAGTTCAGTCCATGAGGCTGGATGTCTCAGCTGGTTTTCAGTATACGCCAGAATCCTGAACAAGTAGACTGTAATGCCAGTGAAGGAATGGACTTGCTGTCAAGGTGAGAGCAAGAAGGCAGAGAAGGAGCTTCCTTCTCCCTGTCCTTATATAGTCTGCCAGCAGAGGGTGTGGCCCCTCCCACTTCAAAGATCTAGGTTAGAAGAAGTGGGTCTTTTCACTTCAAATGATTTAATTAAGAAAAAAAAATCCCTCACAAGTGTGCCCAGCCATTTGGGTTTTAGTTAGTTCCAAATGTAGTCAAATTGACAACCAAGAATAGGCATGTAGTGAAAGGAAAAAGACAACAGGAAGCTCTTTTTGATAACGTAGCCAAACTAAAATAAAATAAAAAAATAAATAATGGTAGGTTAGTCTAGGATCTTAATATTGGTAGCAGTGAGAACAAAATTCTGGGAATATTTTGAGGGTCGGGTGAAAGATTTGATGCTGGATTAGATATGAAATGTGAAGGCAGGGTAGTCAAATGTGACTAAATCAATTTTGACTGAATGTCTGGAGAAATGCCATTAACTGAGAGTAATTTGCTTTAAAGGAGTCAGGTCAGTTTTAGATATATGATTTGCAGTGCCCATTAGTCATCCAGTGGAATTGCAAAATAAAGTTAGGTGTCCATGTCCGAACACAGGGAATCAATTCTGGAAAATCTTTGAATCTGAGGAGCTTGTCCTTAGAGGCAGTGTGTTAGAGAAAAGATGAAGTCCCAGGCTTGAATTCTTTCTTCCTTAGGTTACTAAAGTATTCAAAATGTTGCTTCTTTTTCTTTAAGTAGATCTTAAAGAAAAAGATCTTGGTGAGACAAGCAGAGTAGGGAACACTGAAGAAGCAGCAGCAGAGTGGGAGACAGCAGAAAAAGGTGGAAGTCAAGGAAAGAAAGTGTTCCAAGGGTGCAGCAAAAAGTCACAGTGGTTCATTAGTGGCCTGTGAGGTGGAACCCATAGGCACAGTGGAACTGAAATCATGCATAACTTTGAAGAACACTGTAGGCAGCTAGCTGCAGTCGTTACCTTATTATAACTTGACTTCAGTGGTTTCCGTTTCCTGCCATCAACTGAGGCTTGAAAATATTAAATGGAAAGATAATTCCAGAAAAATGACAGTTGTAAGTTTAAAATTGCATGCTTTCTGAGTAAAATGATGATACTTTATGCTGTCCAGTGTCTTTCATCCGTGATATATAAATCATCCCTTTGTCCAGCATATTCATGCTGTAGTCTATATGGCTGTCACTTGTAAGCATCTCAGTTATCATGGCCATTGTCATGGTGTCACAGTGCCGGTGTTCAAGTCAGGCTTATTTACTTCATAATGGCCTCAAAGGGCACAGTATGCCGTTTGGGTATGCTGAGAGAGAGTCTGTAAAGCACTTTAAGTGAGACGGTGAAAGCCCATGATTTGGTAAGAACAGAAAACCTTGTACTGAGGTTTTAAGTTCTATAGTGAGAGCAAATCTGTCTATTAAATTTCAAGAAGAAAAACTTGTGCTACTTTGCTGATAATATATCACACTGAAAAGATTAAGTCTTGAAACATTAAGTTTAACTCAGTTAACGTTTTTCTTCCTTTTTCTTTTTCATATAAGAATATGAAGAGAGTGGATTGTTGGAAACAGATGAGGTTTGTAAATTTTTAAGATGATTTTATAAGTGAACTTGGAGTTAGTGTTTTTAATATTAATAATGGTCTTTCAAAATAATTTTTAATGGCTTTGAATTTTTTCCCATTGTTGTGTAACAGGCTACCCTAGACACGAGAAAAATAGTGGAAGCTTGTAAAACTAAAGCTGATGCTGGAGGTGAAGATGCTATTTTGCAAACAAGAACTTATGATCTGTACATCACTTATGACAAATATTACCAGACACCACGGCTATGGTTGTTTGGCTATGATGAGGTAAAAATAGAAAAGAAATGTAAAGTAAATGCTTTAAACTGGTGAATCTAATCCACTTTCTTTATTAGATCCATGAGTATATATGGTCTTTCAAATTTTTGAAGTCATTTATTTTACAGTTTTATGATATTGAACTTGATTCACATTTAGAATAAACTATTCAGTGTGACTCTGCTAAGTATTGAACACAAACAGTATGTTGCATATTGACTCCTGACTCTTTTCTTCTAAGCTTATCCCTTTAAAGTGTAAGAAGTTGAACTCTGTAGAGTTCCATGTATTTTGCTAGGATTACATCTGTGGAATAGTAAATTTCCCTGACCACTTTTATTCTGCTAATATTGAATTAAAGTATAATTGAAGTAAGACCAACTCATTTAACTTGTCATTTTATGACTGTCAAAAGGAAGAAAAAAAAGAAAGAAAAGAAAAAAGAAATGGGCCTAAGGGATCAATTCTTAAGATTATAGAGTTGATGGATGTAACTTATCTGCTTGTGGCATCTTTGTAACATTAAGTGATGGCTCCTATTACAGAGCCTGAATATTCTGAGTCCTTTCTCAAATGATCTGGTCATTCTAAATAATCTGAAGTTGTAAATTACAAGTGATATGAGGTGATAAACGGGTGTAGGCGAAAAGCTTAAATAGTGGTTTCAGAGCATTTTTTCTGCTTTCAGCAACGGCAGCCTTTAACAGTTGAGCACATGTATGAAGACATCAGTCAAGATCATGTGAAGAAAACAGTGACCATTGAAAACCATCCTCATCTCCCACCACCTCCTATGTGTTCAGTTCACCCATGCAGGTCTGGGTGTGTGCATGTGTGTGGGGAAAGAGCGAGAACATGTGTTGTTTGCATGTGTAAACTTCATGAGATTTTTGGGGGTGTGTAAACATCAGTACCAGAAAATTTACTTTATAAGCAAAATCTCTTTCATCTTTAGAAATGTTCTTTTTATGCTTAGTGTAATATTCACGAGAAAGGAAGATAAACAGTACTGACTTATTTTAAATGTAGTATTCAGAACTTAATTTTATTTCTGTGTTTAGTTATAGATCTATTGATCTTCTCCTTTTAGACAGTAGCTTGGGCAGTTCTGCTGTGGACTCAGCACTCATCTTTTAGACATGCTGTACATGTTGTGAGTGCATCTTTTCATGATGTGGGCTGTAAGGTTAACTTACTGCTTTTTCTGGGTGACCTCCTTATCTCCTCTTGTTGGTTAGTGGGAGGAGATGAGTCTCTACACCCCTTTATTCTTCTCTTAGGAAGTCTTTTCTTTAGCCTTCCCACGTCAAGTGAATGTTGTGCTTTAGCATTCTCTCTGTCAGTGTGTTTTCATGAGGCCGAGTAAAGTGAAGCTGAGCCTAGATACATGATTTGTTTTGAATTTCCCTTACAAAAAAACAACATGCTTGTTTCTTTGGATTGGTAATTTATAACAAGTAATATTCATGATTCACTGAAAAATATTCATGAGAATGCTAATAATCCATTGAAAAATTAGATAACTTTTCAAGAGAAAATTTATTTAGGCGAGCATGGTGGTTTACACTTGTAATTCCAACACTCTTATTTAGGAGACTGGGGCAGGAGGATTGCAAATTCTAGCCCATCTTGGGCTGCATAGCGTGACCCTGCCTCAGAAACCACCAAAGCCAGAAACTGTTGATGGTGTCCATACTTTACACAGCCTCTTTATTTGCTGAACGTTTTGCCTCATGGAAGGCCTGCTTTACTTTTTCCGCTTATTTATATCAAGAATTTTACTATTTCTGTGAAAAGTAATTCATTAGGATTCATTGATCATGGGAATTCATTGATGTTGTTTTGTGTTTGTTTTTCTTCTGGTTCTCCATTTATATGCCCGTGCACAGGACTTGGGCTAATGTGTTAGGTAGATTTACTCTGCCTTCCCTTTCTATGTAGTAAGAACACAGCCTATAGTAAGCACCAGGTGGCCTACTTTTAATTTTAAATTATCTAAAGGCTTTCATTTTTAAGAGTCAATCTGTTTGTTCTCACAGTTTGATGTTTTAATAGGTGCTAATTGAAGGGAATATGTCTGACTGGCATAAGTTTTACTCTGTGAGAACAGACAAGTACTTGATAATTACATTAAACATTTTAATAAAACAAATAATTAAAGGAGGATGAAGTAAAATTTAAAAATCTGAGGCCCTATACAAGAAATGGGGACATTTTTAGGCTTCTCCAAGGGCTGCCTTAGACTGTGCGAGTCCATATAGTCTTGTTTTCCTAGGAACTTCCTCTGTGTCTGAAGGGTTCTTTGTAAGAACTGAAATAGCATTGAATAAGCTAAGAAATGTAGGAAAAGCTGTTCGTTTTGTCTGTTGATGTTTCTTAGTTTATATATCAGATTAATTTGTTGTCACTCAATTTGCAGCATAGGAGAGGTTTTTTGTCTGTGCATGTGTGCATTGGACAAAAATAATACTGTCTTCATGTAAATCCAAAATTTTTTCTTTAAGTAGCATTAGATAATACCCATTAATACAAAGGGAAGGTACAAGCTTGGCTTTGAATCTTAGCTTTTATTGAACCTTCCAGTTACAGTTTTTTCCTAAGCTAAATAAATATTTAAACATATAAGAGGCTGGTGAGATGACTTAGTGTGGGTAAAAGCTCTTGCTACACAAGCCTGAAACCCATTAGGGAAGGAGAGAGTAGAGTCCTGTGACCTCACATGCACATACCCACATTCAAACTCACACACACTTACACAGTAGTAATACCAACAAACATTTACAATCACAAGACTGGAGCTCTCTTAGCTTTTTTCTTTTGTTGATTTGTATACCCTGATATTTATGTTTCCAGAGCAAACAACCATAGCTTCACATTTACCATTGGCAGAGTTTTCCCATGAGATTTTCGGCCTCCATTATTAGAAAGCCGACTGATGCCATTGTGTTTATTGTGATGATTATACCTTTTAGAAATGGCTACTTACTCCAGTGAAAAAGTCTTTGTGGCTCAGCAATGGAGGAAGAGTGTTTTATAGTACAATTATTTTATATTAAAAATTAATCCATGAGCAATTTCCATAGGATTTTTTGGGGCTTGTTTATAAATAAAACCTATTTTGATAGAATTCACCCATGCTAATAAGATGTATTGTTTGCTTTCAGGCATGCTGAAGTGATGAAGAAAATTATTGAGACAGTTGCAGAAGGTGGGGGAGAGCTTGGCGTTCATATGTATCCTTACCTGTATATATGATTGGTGGCAAGTGGCTCCTGTGGAGTTTTGTTTGTTCCTTGTGGAAATTTAGTGTAACCTTCATGACAGAACCTATAATTTGTTTTAGCTCCTCATGTATGGAAGTTCTAGTGAAAATCTAATTTATCTGGGTTGTGTCATACTATGAAAAGTAGGCCATATTCAATAGGTAGACACTGTATCTGTATGCCAGTTAGCTCTGCCTTGTTAAAGACATAATGTTTAGCATGAATGTGTGTTCCCTTCAGGTAGTTAAGGTTAACACACAAATGTGATCCTATCAGGTGACGGTAAGGTTAAGGTTGTGTCAACCTGAGGCCTCCCTGAAGTAAAGAATTCACATTAAACAGGCTAATTAAAAGTAAAATACAACATTAAAAATTTCTCTTATGGAAAAGCATCTTATTCTGGCTTTCCTACTCAGTTCTCTGGGGTGGATAGGAGAAGTAAATTAATATTAATGTCTAAACAACGCATATCCTGAGATGTGTGTCCATATAGGGGTCATTAGAGCACTCATAGTCAGTAATCACCATACCAGGTAGCCTGAATTGGTTTGGACAAAGGTTTGTATTGAATTTTATGACTTATACCATTCAGTGAGAGACACAGGTTGTTCATGCATTAAAGGTATGGTAACCTCTGTATTACCGTGTTCTGTAGGAGAACTTTGGGTTGATTTGATACTGCAACAAATACCAGGAGCTTTTAGTCCAACAAGATTTATTTCTGGAATCTTGCTGTACATTACCTTTCACATTTATCTCTATGTTGAAAGCGAGGTGGCAGCTTAGAATACTACAGGTGATCCATGATAGAGTAATTTTGTTTCCTGTTGAAAATTAGTAAACTCATAATGTTTCTAAGTCCAACAGAAGAAAAACACTTCAACATTTTATTAAATGAAAATAATACAATATAGCTCATTCTATGGTTGTTGAATGTGTGTCCTACATAGTCCCTTATGAAGTATTTGTCTTTGATTTGTTTTTCATTTGCTGCAGTGTTTGTATACTTGTTTCATTTTAAGTTCGTATAAATTCTAGAAAATTTGCAAGCAGTAAAGGTGCAAAGTAAGTGAACAAGTTTTAATATACATGAGTTTTAAACACAGACAACATTGTCCTTATAAATATTGAAGTAATTTGACATGTATGAACTTCTCGTTAAGAAATTTCAAACTCAGATGTTGGAGTAGATGGCTAAGCAGTCAGTTGTAGAACACCTGTGTTAAGTAGATACAAATTTTCATACTTCAATAGATGCAATATAAGATTTTAATCATACATTTTTCTCATAAATTAATAAAAGAGATAATTACTATGATTTACAACAACACTATTTACAAATCTTATTTTCCTTAGCTAAAGACCTTCAGGTATCTTCTAATTTTTTTGAAATTTGTACAAGCTGTCATTCCAACAATAGAATATGACTACACAAGACACTTTACAATGTAGTGAAGAGGAGAGTGTATCCTAATTACTGCTTCTGATTTTTAAAGAATTAATACATAGATGTGACCATTGACCATATTTACCAATAAGTATAATTTCTCTAATAAAGGGACTTATATGTTTATGCATTAAATAAAAACTGTTCCACTACCAGCCTTATTTGTTTAATAAAAATGAGTGTGAAGAAATACTGTTTTCATTTTCTGTCAAAAGGTTATGTAGTAGGATTTCCCATCAGAGGATGATTGCAGAGTCAGGATGGTATTGAACATACAACTGTGTCAGAACTTGTTTTAGAAAGCGCTCCATACCAGGCTGTGTGTTCTTCCTTTTCATTCTTACTCCTTTCCCTGGCTTGCTGTCTTCCCAAATCTGCTTTGTGCTTGTAGTTCATGTTTACGAATTGCTAATTGTATGCCAAGAAACATGCTCAGAATGGTTATTTGTTTCCTGATTTATTGACATCACCCAGATCACTTTTTATTAAGGATTTAGGAATATTTTTCTTAACTCAATTGCCAGTAGCATAGTGGGATATGAAGAGAATTGTTAGTTGTATTGTGTCAGTTTATAGATCTGGGCATAGAGGTTTAAAAAGCAGATTTTTCTGGAATAGCATACTTTAAGCTGTGGAAGAGAACCCAGACCTTTGGCTTCTTTGTTTTGTTTTTAACATTCTACCCAAACCTCTGCATTGCTTCTCAGTCTCTGTCTCAGTTTGTGTAAAGTGGAGTGGCTTACCTTAACTTTGGTTTTGTTTTTATTATTCAAGAATATCCTCTTTAACTTTAAAAGCTTTTATGAAAATTTCATGCACATACACAGTGTGCATGAAATTTTGATCTGACCACTCTCCAATATCACCCTTCAACTCCCTGCCCTTCTTCCAGGACCCATCAACCTATCTTCATCCCAAATTTATGTCTTCATTATCTTTTTTTATTAATAATCTCAAGTCCAATTAGGACTGACCATATTTAAATGATGTGGGGCCACCCTCTGGGGCATGGGCTACCTGTCATCGGCCATATACCCAGAGAAAAGTGACCGTCCCTCACCAGCCAGTAACTGAATAACTCTAAGGAGTGGGCTTTTAGGAGCCCCTTCCTATTCTGGCTGGAGTTTTGACTGGCTTGATCTTATGCTGGTCGTGTGTAGGCAACCATAGCTGTTGTGATGTGATGTGTGTATCAGTATGTCAAGTCTAGATGACAGTAGCATTCCACACTCAACTTAGCATCTTTTGCTCATCCTTTTGTTCACTCTCCCATGATTTTCCCCAAGCCTTGGATGGGGGAGGTTGGTATAGATGACTTACTATTGCCCAATATAAAAAGAAAATTCTCTGACCAAGATTGAGACCAGCATAAATCTATGGGCATAGATATAAATACTAAGAAGGAGGCTTGGCCACTTGACCATTTAGTGACACACCACCAGTAAACTATCCTCCCCTTAAGACCTATGATCTCTCTCCTCACTCTTTTTTTTTTTTTTTTTTCTTTTTTGGTCTGTGTCAGACCTCCAGTCCAATCAGAACAGTTGTTTATCCCCCAATGCTACTGTAGTATCAGTGGGTAACACCCTCTTGGCAGGTGAGGACTGTAGGAGGTCCATTGATGCCTATTCTCTTGCAGTAGCCTGTGTGAGCACCTTCCAGCACTGTGAAAGCTAGCTAGCAGGGAGAAGGTTTCCTGGTCAGTCTGGGATTGATTTCTCAATGTATGGAAACCAAAGTGGGCAGTGTCGTCAGAAATATGGTTTGATATTTAGTTATGGTGGGCAACCAAGAACAATGGCAGTAACAAGTTATTCTGGGTACTTCAAGTCCTCTGTCACCAATAACTCATAAGGGAGGTATCTTGTGCCTAGCATTTAGATTTTCTTCATCAGCGCATATCTTCTGAGAGCAGTATTGTCCACCCTTGCAGGGTACCTCTGCCCAAACTCCTCCTTTTTTTTCTATTTTTTAATGAGCTTATTAACTAGTGTGTTTCCATAAGGCTTCTTTATACACCCTTAACTTTGATGAACCCATTCCCTACCCTCTGGTTTCTCCTATCCTCCACTCCCACCCTCACTTAAACCTTTAACTCAGTATCCCCAACTTCCATTCTTTTATGCTACCAGTGTTCTGTCCCCTCTACTTTATGAACTTGGTATGCAAGATCATAGGTTTCCATATAGCTTTTTCATAGCACATTTTAGCTAAGTCTTCCCCCACCCCCTCCACGTTTGAACCTTTCCACCCTCGGCATTCTCACGCTGCTTGGATTCTATCTGTACTTTAGTATTGTACTCAATTTCCACTCCCAGTGGTCTGTTGATAATTACTTGGCTTTCACATATACCCCAAGTTAAACATAAAGATGATTCAAAGCTGGAATCCACATAAGAGAGAGAACATGCAGCATCTGCTTTTTTGATCCTGGTTGGCTTCAGTGTGATTTTTTTTTTCCAGTTTAACACAGTTACCTGCAAGTTTGACAATTTTGTTTACTCTGAAACTCTTAAGAGGATAAAGCAGGGAGGACACTTCAGTGTGTAGATAGAGGTACAGGATTTCTTAATAGGACTCCGATAACATGGGAAGTAAGATCAGCAGTTGACAAGGGATCTCATTACTTAGAAGGCTTCTGTACAACAAAGGAAACTGTCCTGGAGTGAAGACACAGCACACGGAATGGGAGAAAAGTTGTCGACTATACATCCAACAGAATGTTAGTGTCTATAGAATATACAAAGAACTAAGATAGCTAAACAGGAAGAAACAACCCAATTAAAAAGTAGGCTTTGTGGGGCTGGATAGATGGCTCAGGCTAGGATGAGTGGTGCTCTCAGGAAGGACCCAAATTCAGTTCCCAGCATGCATATTTGAATGCTTACAGTCTTCTGTGATTTTAGCTCCAGAGGATCTGACACCGTCTTCTGATCATTATGGGCACATGTAAATGTGTGCACACATACATACGTGCACATAAAACCTTTTTTTCTCTTAAAGGTAAGTTCTCAAATACAAATGGCTTGTAAACACTTAGTGTTCAACATCCTAGGCTGTCAGGGAAATTAAAATCACTTTACAGTTCCATCTCACCAGTCAGAATGGCCTTGATCAGGAATCCAAATGACAGCGAGTATTGGCTTTGGTGTGGGGAAAATAGCACTCTGATACGTTGTTGGGAGCATCAGACTAGTACAAAAATCAGCTTGGAGGTTTCTCGAAAAACTAAGTAGAACTGCCATGTGACCCAGCTATACCACTCCTTGGTAAGGAAATCAACAGATTTTACATCCTGTAGCAGAGATACTTGCACGTCCAGGTTCACTGTTGCTTTGTTGATCGCTAGGAAGTGGAATCAGTCTTGTCCAGCTGAGGAGTGGATGAGAAATGGACATATACACAATGGATTTTACTCAACTGTAAAGGAAAATGAAATCTTACCTTTAATGTCTTTTTTTTTTTTTAGTTTTTTAAATAGTCATCTAAATCTTATTTAAAAGAAAAATCCATAATGAAGATAATGACTTAATGGATGTAATATGGTGCTTGTTATGGTATAGAATCAGGATTTTAAAGGTGGTGAACATCATCTTCTTATACAGCCTGTAAGCCAGTCTCCTTTTAACCTTTTTTTTTTTTTTTAAGATTTATTTATTGTGTATACAGTGTTCTGTCTACATGTATTATTCTGTCTGCATGTACACCTGCAGGCCAGAAGAGGGCACCAGATCTCATTACAGATGGATGTGAGCCACCATGTGGTTGCTGGGATTGAACTCAGAACCTCTGGAAGAGCAGTCAGTGCTCTTAACCACTGAGCTGTCTCTCCAGCCCTCTTTTAACCTTTTTAAAGTTAACATAAAAACTAGGTTTCATTATGTTTTTTTTTTTTCATTCATAGACATTGCTCTAGCCTCTGAAAATTAAGTCTTCCTTAATTTTCTGAACTGATTTTACTGGAGTATTATAGTTTGATGCCTCTACATACCTTTATTGTAAATTATGTGTAATATTATAAGTTATTGGCATGTTTTCTCTCGGTTAAGTCTTTCTCATGAGAAAGCAGATACCTTCAATTCCTTCTCCTTTTTTTTGGGGGGGGGTGTATGTAGCTGGTCATGTTTATCTCAGAAACCACTAGGTGGCATATGTGTGTGTGTATATCTGTCTCTACATACACACACACACACACACACACACACACACACACACACACACATTTTTTTAAAGTTTAGATCTTTTTTGGTTTTCATGATCTTGACACCTTCAGAACTTAATGGTAGAAACTGTTCGGTTTCCTCGGTTTCAGTCTGTCTGCTTTCTGGTGACTAGTCTGCAGTTAGGAATTTTGGAGAATACCATAATAGTAGTGTGCCTGCCCTTTGCATTGAAACAGGTAGTAATCAGTGTCTGCTAGGTTCTTTTTACTGCACTCTTACTGTTTTGCATTATTAGAAGTGAGTCTGAGATTTTATAACATATCAGAGGTTCTGGGTTCATTGGGGAGAGGTTATGGCATCTTTGCTTCTGGAGAAAGGCGATTCAAAGCATGTACTCTGTGATAAAAGCACTATCACAGCTAGTTGACTTTGGTAGAGATACTTCGAGTTACCACAGATACTCATTTCTAGTTACAGATTTGTTCAGTAATTCATCATTTTTCCATGGCTCTTGCCTGAAATAGGTATTACTGTGGAGTTTTGATGGTATGGTTTTTTTTCCTCTACTGCTTGATTTACTGTAATAAATCTTATAATTGGGTAGTGTGAGACTTCCAACTTTTTTATTTTAAATAGTTGTTTTAGCAATTACAGATTCTCTCCTTCACCTGTCAATTTTAGGATAAACCTGTTACACAATGGACTTTGCTGGGGTTTTGATAGAAAGTGCATTGAGTCAATAGATTAAGTAAGGGAGACTTCATATCATAACAAAACAACTCTTCAAAAATCCGTAAGTGTAGCAGTTTGCATTATTTTGTTTTTTTTTTATCCTGCCTTTATTTTGTTAGATACATGGTATTACAGGGTTTGAATATGATTTTATCTTTTTCTCATTTCTAATTCCAATATTTTATTCCTTATATATTGGAATACAGTTTACTGTGATACACTTCCAATTGTGTATCCTTGTTAGAGTCATATTAAATCACAGTTTTTTTAGGTGGGCAGAGACATGGCTCTGCAGTAAAGGCTGCTTGTTGCTTTTGCAGAGAACCCAAGTTTGGTTCCTAGTACCACCACTAGGTGGCTCACAACTGCCTGGAACTCCAGCTCTAAAGGATCTTTTGTCCTCTTCTGACCTTCAGAGGCATGTGCACTCACATGCATCCCCTCCCACACAATTATTAAAAATGAAAAGCCTTTTAAAAAATTCTAGTGATTTGTTATCTTTTCAGATCTTCCTTCATAGAAAATTGTCACATGCAAATAGTTTTACTTTTTTCAAACCTGTTTCCTTTTTCTCATATTGAACTGTCTAGGAACTACCAATTAGGAGTGATAAGTAGAACATACTTGCCTTTGTGACCTTTGAGAAAGATTAGTTTCTCAGTTCTGTATTCTCAGTTCTCATCTGTAGTTTTGTATAAATGTCCTTGGACTGAGTGTTACTGTGAATATTGAGTTTTTTCCCTTGTATTTATTGAAACGATCATTTTTTTAATTTAGTAAAGTGCTTTGATTATTAAAAGAACTTTGCACTCTTCAGATGAATTACATAGTTATCTAATTTAATATATTACAGCTTCCTAAATGTGTTGATGAATTTTGCATCTGTGCACACTGGGCATATTGATAGTTGAGAAAGGCCTTGAAATTCCAATCCTCCTGTCTCTGCCTCCAGAGTTCTGTGATTACAAGTGTGCACCACCATACCCAGTTTATGCAGTACTAGGAATCAAATTCAGGGCTTCATACATTCTAGGACAGTTTCTTCTTGGGTGAATTTGGTGATTCTTTTTTAATGAATTTGCCATAATGGAGATATCCCGATGGAATTTCTACATAGGATGCATGGCTACCATCCCACCCCCAACCCCAGTTATGTACAACAGTAGACACTTCTGGCTGCTCTTTCTAATGTTTTCTATTGAGTGCCAGATAGGCTATGGAAGGAGAACCTGAAAAGAATGTGGACTCACCAAATTATATTCAGATAGTTTCCCCCATTGTCCACCCTGTCTTCACCAGTTTGTCACCTGCTATGGCTGACATACATGGAGGGAGGATGAGTCCGTTCTCTTTGATCAGGTTAAATTATGTACCAACTAATTGCATTTGTGTTCCCAGGTCTCCTATATGTTTGCATAAAGTCTTGAATATGAATTTAGTTCTGTGCTTTGCTTTAAGGATGAAATGAAGACTTCCCAGCTTTCTACGTTCTGAAGCAGAAGTCTATTATAGACGAATTTCTAAACAGTCTTATTAAATAAGAAACACAGAGCCAAATACAGACTTAAGAGCCAAAGAGATCAGAGAACTAGTGAAGAGCCACGACTACCTTATCTTACCACCTTGTCATCGTCTCTTCCCCAGAGAGAGCTTCTTCCTGTTTGACTTGTGTTTTTATTGCCTTTCTGTTCTGCCTTCTCATTGGCTCTAAGTCCAGCCACATGACTTCCTGGTCACTGCCTGTCTATACAGACCTCCAGGTCTCTGTGGTTGGTACTCATGTCCTTGACCACACAAAGACTCTGCCTGCCATGTGATGGGATTAAGGGCATGTGCTGTGTGACCTTGCTATGTGACCTCTGATCTCCAGGCAAACTTATTTATTAACATACAAATAAAGTCACATTTCAGTACAAATAAAATATCACCACACTCTATTTTATTTTTAAAAGCATCAGTTCAATTCCACAATAGGCTACTCAGTTAAGACAAATGGTGGGAGATACTCTGTTCTCTGCACATAAGTAATTTGACCTGACCTGAAAGCATAAGCTAAGGTGATGTGCACTTATTAGCACTTGCATGTAACATTTTGATACCTATATTTTTAGCCGTGTAAAAATGGTGCATTTAAAAATCTAATTCAAATAAATTGATGATTTAAGAGATCTGAATGTCCTCCTCAAAACTTGGCTGTCTAAAGGATGCATAGAATTTGGGCTTATCTATCAAAGGAGTGGCAAGAAATCAACTTAAAACCAAAGTTTCGTCAGAAAGTATATACCAAGAACATTAGTCTTCAATAGGAATTGTGATAGAAGCATGAGCCCAAGAAAGTTTATTTTCATAAAGTTTGTTAGTTGTTAAACTACAGAATAGAAAACTTACACTTTTCCTGTTTCCCAAAGATTAAAGACAACATGCTAAGTTTCTGATTAGAGAATGGCATTAAGCCTAAACTCTTGTGAGTGTAAAATTACTGCTTTCCTGAAGAAAATATAAGACAATATCTTGTGATCAATGATGCAGAGGGATTTTTTTTTAAAGTTTTAATTAAAATATAGTTACATCATGTTCTTGCCACCAATTCCTTCCTCCAACCTCTCCCATGATTCCCTTTAACTCCTCAGAGAGTCTCTTAAACACCAGCCCTATTTACCCCACTATCCATTTAGCGTGGACCATGGCAAAGGAGGAAAGATGAGTGTGATTATACCAAAATTATTCTTTTAAAAACACGGGATAAGTTTTGTAGGGAAATGGTAGTTTGAGAGAGGGTATTTGTAAAGTCCAAAAGAGATGTCTGGCTTACCTTTGTATAGGGAATTCCTGCAAATCAGCAATGAAATCAGTGGGAAATTAATATGTTTCTGTATAAAAATTACCCAGTAGCTCAGTAGCTTAAAACAATGACCAGCACTTATTTCTTACTTATTGAATCCTGTGGTGGTTTGAATGAAAATGGCCTCCATAAGTTCATATATTTGAATCCTTGGTCATTAGGGAGTGCCACTACTTGAGAGAGATTAGGAGGTCTAGTCTTGTTGGAGGAAGTGTGTCACTGGGGGTCAGCTTTTGGGTTTCAAATGCTCAAGCCAGTCCCAGTGGCTTTCTATTACTACTTCCTGTGGTCCAGATGTCGACCTCTCAGCTCCTTCTTCAGCACCATGTCTGTTAGTGTGCTGTTATGTTTCCCACCATGCTGATAATGGACTAAACCTATGAACTGTAAGTAAACCCCAATTAAATGATTTCCTAGATAAGAGTTGCCATGGTCATTGACTAAGACAAATCTGGAGCTTGGGGATGGTGTCACATGTTTTCTGGGTCAGGTCATATGCTACATTCTTCGTGTTAGCCATTCTTGTAAGTACCTGAATGCTCAAGCTGCAGGTTTCACTTGTAAAAGCACTTATTCATATAACAGGTAGGTTTGCTTTTGTGTTACTGTGATGAAATAACAATGTAATGGAAGCATGGCGTGGAGGAGACTTGACCTCCTCATAGCCAGCCAGGAAGCATAGAGGCAATGCCAGTGCTTGACTGACTCTTGTTCTCGTTCCATCTCAGCCTCTAGGGATTAATGTATGACACCAATCACACTCATAGTGTGGCTTTCAGTTATTAACTTCTGCAAATACCCTCACAGAAATACCTAGAGGTGTGCCTCTCCGGTCTCCTTGCTGATTCTAGATCCACTGAAGGTGACTAGATTATTACAACCAGTAAGTTGGTGATGGTTAGGGACTGTTTCTTACTTTGGGGACCTCCCTAAATAGCTGTTTAATGTCCTCAGACAGAGAAACTTATCTAAGAGTGGGAGAAAAGCCACAATCTTTCCCATGACTTATTCTTAGAATTCACATACTGCGTGTTCCCCATTCTATTTGTTATATAGGTCAGCCTACTCAGTGTATGAGGAAAATATGCTTGCATGTGAATGTCATGGTCATCTCAAGTTTAAAGATAAAATAGGAATAGACAATTAAAAACTGAAAGCCTCACCATTCACAGCTGATGGTGTTATGGTGTTAACTGGTTGGTACAGCATTTTGGGAGAAGAATTTCACAATGTCTGGTCAAGTATGTCTCACTTTAGAGCATACATCCTAAAGAAACAGATGAAGAGCATCATAAGGGACTTCTAGGAGGACACTGGTTCTGTCTGTGGTGGCATGAGTTGGAAGAAGTCTAGTCATTAATCATGGGTAGATTACAAGGAACCATACGGCAATTGAAGATGGGAAATTGTGACTAGTTCTTCAGCGTCGATCTGAATGAAGTCGGTTATTGCCCTTTTGGTTTTCCCTGTTTTCACTTTTGTTTGCTTATTGATTTGGCATTGGGGCATAGTATGTGTACCTTAAAATTTTGATTTTACAACTTCTGTAGCTGGATCCCCGTGTCCCCGTCCACACTAATTCTTCCCATCACTACTAAACACCCAGTTGCTGAGCCAATGCTGGACGTCCTCTTAATACTCCCTCTTTCTCTACCTCACTTATATTCTATTCCTCTGCAACAAATCCCGCCTCCTCAGAAATATCCCGCTGCTTGGAATGCTGTATGATGATGTCACTGCAGAAGATTCCTGGTTCACACATTGAGCACCGTAAATCCAGCAGAGGGCAGTAGAACAGCACAAAATTGGAGCATGTAGGCTTTTGTATTGAAGCTCAATCCTGTGCCTCTACTGTCCTTCACATTTAGCACAGAAGGCATGAATGTCCTCTTGTAAAAGGAGAATTGACTAAACCAATTATTTTTCCCTGGTGATTTTTTTAAAGTCTTGTCTCCAAGAGCACTTGATATTGAAGAACTACGTCAGGATGCCAGGAGTTGGGGCCTCCAGTTCTCTCCCTACAACCATCTACTGAGACGAATATGTTATTGCTTGGTGTGTTGGAATTTTTCATAGCATTTTGAGGGTGGGGAGAGTTTTATACTTCAAGAAATAGATGCCCCTGTTCTCACCAATATGTTCTCTTGGGCTGTATTTTCTTGTTTGATGGCAGTTGAACCTAGACTTGTACATGCTAGGCAAATGCTTTACTGCTGATTTGTGATCCTCCTCAGCCTTTCAAGAAACTGGGATTATAGGCAGGTACCACCATCTTTTATGTTTTCATTGTAGTTTCATGGTCCCTCATTTTTCTCTATAACAAGGCATCTAAAACTGGATGCTGTATAAAGAAAGTAAGCTTGCATAGCTTACCATTCTTGAAGTTGAAGAGGGTGGCCCCTACCGTTGCCAGGCTCCAGTGTGGGCATGGTGGTGGATGATATCAATGGCAAGAGCACATGCAGAAGAGATTACATGGTAAGAAATAAAACACTGGATCCAAGCTTTAGAAACAACCTAGTTTGATAGGAACCAAATGATATTGGCCAGACTGGACTCAAGCTCACGAAACAATGTTAATCCATTCCTGAAGGTACAGTCCTACGACCCAATTACCCTTCACTTCCTAAGGGTTTCCCCCATTTACTGCATGCTGGGGATCAAGCTTTAGCATATGGACCTTTGGAGAGCACACACAAACCATTTTCAAGATGTGGTAATAGAGAACTGTGAAATAGTAATCATATTGTGGTTTGGGTTTGATTTAGTTGATGATTGGTGATGGTAAGTATCTTCATTTGCTTATTGGTTGTGTGGCTTCTTTGGAGAAATGTCTTTTAACTGTGACCCCCCCCCCCATTTTCACTGTTCAGATTTTTTTCAAAGCAATCAAATATGTAATATAATATTTTAATTGTTTGAAAATTTCATACAAGCATACAATGTATTTTGATCATATTAGCCTCCTACCATTACCTCAACTTATCTTTGATCTACCCCCCTCTCAACTTCATGTTCTATTTTTTTATAACCCACTGAATCCAATTTGTGCTGTCCATATACTCATGACTATCGGGCTATATCCAGTGGTATACGATCAGCCTCCCAGAGGACATACACGTTAAGAAAATCGACTCTTCCCTCACCCAGAAGTGATCAGCTATCAATGGCTCCTTACCCAGGTGTGATGGCTCATGACCGCCTCCTTACTCCATGTTGGAATGTTGACTGGTTTGATCCTATGCAGGTCTTATTATGTAGACAGTCACTGCTGCTGTGATTTCATTCATAGAGTGGTCTTGTTATGTCCAGAAGACACCATTTCACCTTGGTCTTCCAGACCTCTGACTTTTCCAATCTTTCTGTGCCCTCTTTCATGATAGTTGCTAGTTGGGGGAAGAGGTGTAATGTAGATGTTCCATTTAGGGATGAGCACTCTATAGACACTCATTATCTATACTTTGACTAGTTGTGAATTTCTTCATCAATCAATGTTCTCTCCACAAAGAGACTTTCCTGATGAGGTTTGAGAGCTGCACTAATCTGAGTATAGAGATGTGAATTCAGAGGGCAGTTTGATACTAGGTCGATTTAACAAAATAATAGTAGTAGGTTCATCCCTTGGGCCTATGAGCTCCCCAGCCATGGGATCTTAGCTAGATTTAAAATACCAACCATGTGTTTCCTGTGGAGAAGGCCTTAAAAAACTCTGCCCATATTTAAATTGGATTATTTTTCCCATTGAATTGTAGACATTCTTGGATGGTTTGAAAGAAAATGGCCTCCCAAAAGGGTAGCACTATTAGGAGGTATGGCATTGTTGGAGTGGATATGGCCTTGTTGAGGGAAGTATGTCACTATGGGTGTAGACTTTGAGGTCTCATGTATGCTCAAGTCATGCCCAGTGTGACAGACCACTTCCTGTTGCCTTCCAGTCAAGATGTAGGACACTTGGCTACTTCTCAAGCACCATGTCTGCTTGCATGCTGTCAAGTCGCACCATGACAATAATGGACTAAACCTCTGAAATGTGAGGGAGCCACCACAATTAAATGTGTTCCTTTTATAAGAGTGGCTGTGGTCATGATGTCTCTTCACAGCAATAGAAACCCTAAGACACATTCCTTAACTATATATGGTTTGAAAATCTTTTCTCCATAGTTTAAATTATTTTTAATTACTTGTCTACCTTGAGATCTAACAATGCTAGCCCAAAGTAGTCATTTCCCCTCCAACTGAAACAAATTTAAAGAGGACTTGTACAAGAGTGTTCGCAGTATCTCTCTTTAAAAAAGATGACAACTGGAAATAGTCTAGGTGGCCTTATGGGAAAATTGATAAACTGTGGAATTTAGCATATATTGCATTCCCACTGAGAACACTTGAGAGATGCTGGTGCCACAAAACCTCACCAACATCTGGGGGCATTTATCTTTTGGTTAAACATTCTCTAAGCTTATAGTAGTAACCTATGGTCTCTAATTTGCATTTCTACAAATAATTATGGTAGGCATAATTTTTATGGACTTACTGGCCCCTTAGAGATCTTTCTAAAATAATGTCTATGTTTTCCCATTTTTCAGTTGAATTTTAATAAATTGTTTAGTTGTGGTTTTTATATATTCTATATACTGGAATTTTAACTTTTGTATGTTTTACAAATATTTTCTTCTACTTTGTGGTTTGACTGTTATTTTCCCTTCCTTTTTTTTGTTGTTGTTTGAGGTTTTTATTTTTTATTTTTGCTTATTTTGTTTTTCAGACAGGGTCTCACAGGTAGCTCTGGCTGTCCTGGAGCTTGCTATGTAGATCAGATTGGTTTCAAACTTAAGAGATCTTTCTGCCTCTGTCTTCTGAGTGCTAGAAATAAAGGCACACATTGTCATGCTGGCCTTCATCTTTTTAAAAGTATTTTTTGAAGAGTACATTTTTTAGTTTAATTTTTATGAGGCTGGTTTTCTAATTTTTTTTTATTGTTGCTTCTGTATTCTGCCTCAGAAATCATTCAATGAAATTACTAACTAATCAAATTGTTAGTGAAAATTTTGGGATGTCTCACCAAAGTAACCCCTGTTACTGAGTAAATTGGCATCCTCTCTTGAGGTTCTTAGTTTTGAAAATAAAAGAATGGATTCAAAAGGAAGCTTGAGAAATTTTATCAGAGTTTTAAAAACAAATGAAAGCAAGCAAGCTGCAGATCTTGGCTGCCCTGAGGAGGGAGATGAAGAGAAGGAAAAGGGGCCATACTGTTTGAGTTAAGCCATCATGAAGATCAGCTGCATGGTAGGAAGGGAACCCTGAGGGAATGAATGAAATCTAAAGTGTTAGGGAAAGCGTCGTTAGGCTCTGACCAGCATCTAGAAGAAAAACACGGAGAAGAAAATGGAAATAATACACTTTCCAGTCAGGACTCAGAGAACAGCAGAGCCTCATGTCAGCTCTCCAGCCTCTGCCAGGGTAAGAATGCTGGCAAGGGAAAGAACATTATCTCATTAAGGGGATAATTATTCCTCCCACCTCTTTAACATAATAGCTTCAACTGGATCTGCCTCCCTGAGACCAGATGATTGACCTGCCCACTGGGTTACCCTTAAGGGAGGAAAAGATGACATGTCTTTACCCACAGGTAGATTCCACTCTTTATAGAAACAAAATTATGAATGTATTTGTTACATTTATATGCAACACTTAATAGTTTCAACTGTTAGGTGTATGTTTGGTGTGGGTGAGGTATGGTCCATTTTTATATTTCCCCCATTTTGTTTAGAAGGCTTTCTTTACTGACAGACATTGAATAGCCAATGGATGTAAAAGTGAGAGAACCCTTGAGCTTTTGCTTCTGTCCCTTTGATCTGTTTGTCCTGACACCTTGCCTTGATTATATGGCTCGATAGGAAGACTTGATAACAAATAAAATATATCCTTCAAATTTGTTATTTTTCTCAGATTGCTTTGGGTATTTTGGGTCCTTTGAATTTCATATAACATTTTAAATAGGGGTTGGAGAGATGGTTTAGCGGTTAAGAGCACATACCACTCTTATAGAGGACCAGAGTTTAATTCCCAGTGCCCATGTTGAGTGGCTCACAACCATCTGTAATGTCATTTCCAGGGCATCTGAAACCCTCTTCTGACCTCTGAGGACACCTACACCCATGTGCATATACCCACACAGAGACACATACATGCACATGTAATTTAAAATGTTTTTAAATCTACAATAATTATCTATAAAAATTATCCTGTTAGATTTTTTTAATTGAGATTGTTTTGAATTTATAGATATATTTGGTGGAGAAGTACCATTTAAACAATGAGTTTATGTTTCATTTCATGAATGTAGTATAGAAATGGGCCTGCCTGGCAGGGAAATAGATATTTTGAAGAAACATGTGTGTCCTTTATTTTGGCTTCTAGACTGTTAACATGATAGACTCCAAGAAATTGGAATTCTTCCAGGCATCTTATGCTGGGAAGAGAAAAAAGCTTAAAGGGCCAGTTGGAAGGTAAACAGAGATTTACCACTGTTGGACCACCTCACTGAAGAGACAGTGATAGGTCAATGGTGGGCAGGACCATGCCTTGATCAGGACTACTTAGATGTTCTTACCTCTGGCCTCCACTCTAGAGTACAGAAGATAGACTCGTAGAGGGGAGATATCGCTGTATCTCTTTGTTACTCTTCCCAGTGTGCCTACATTGAATGCATCTGCCTTTCCTGCTTGTACTACTAAAACTGGCTGTTTTAATCATCTTATTGAGAGGATGAATGGCAGAATTTGGCTTCTTGACCCCTATATTGGTAATAGTATATCTCATTGTTTATTTAGAAGTTCTATTTACTTTGATGTTTTCTAGTTTCTCTTTCTAAATAGTTTTAGAATTATTCAATCAGTTGCTGCAATGTTTTAAAATTACAATGGTTGAACTCTTTCTTCTCTGTTTCCTTGGTCTTTGTGTTTTATTACAGAACCAGAAAAGTAACTGCTACACCAGGATATCTGGGAATATAAATGTTGAATTGAATTGATATAACGACATAATTTTCTTTCTTCAGATTTTATGTTAAGAGCATTCAGTATTTCATTATCAGGAGACAGTTCTCTGTGAGGGTCTCATATTCCTGTATTTTGTGCACACAAGCATAAATCACTCTTTGCTATGGACTGTATTTTCAAAGATAGTTAGTGAAAAGCCTTGGCAGATACAGCATCTAAAAAATAGAATGTTCTCCTTGTTGTCCTAGATAATAAAGACAATGTCTCTCCCTTTGGGCAGGATGGTGCATGTTCAGTTATTGTTTATCATAAGAAAAACTGGTTCCTTTAGTTCAATGTTCTGTAATACAAACCACCTAGCATGCAAATATCCTCTGGCTCTTATATTACCTTTTGGTAATTGGGGATTTGGACCCTGACAAGAAAATATAATTAATATAATTAATACTGCTTTCCCTAAAATAAGTAACTGTCCTCAACTATTGGATTATAAGGCATATGTCTTTTGCCAGTATCTATGAGGTGAAGTATGATAGGCTAATTATTAACTTGTAAGCAAAGAAAAATATCGTATTTTCAGACTCAGTTCTTGCCAACAACCTTCATTAGACTGTAAAAGGTTCCTTTTAATTATAACTTGATGAGAGGTTTTATCCCAAACAAATAAATTCTGCTACATGCTTTTTTTACCTATTAAAATGCTTTTCTTCATTTAAAATATTTTACTACTTATATTGAGTTTTGAATGCTAAACTGCTTTGATATTCCTGGGACATGTCCTATTTGTTTGCAGTGTGTTATTGAGTTTTTCATCCAATATTTGCTTTGCTAATATTTTGCAAAGGACCATTTACATCTATGTTCCTGGGAATCTTTATTTTCTGGGAAAATTTTTTTTGTTGCATATTTAATTTCTTCCTATAGGCTTATGCAAAGATGCCAAATTTGTTTGCATAAAGTTATTCACTGTATTTTCTTACCATTTTAATGTATGGGAGCTGTCGGTACATGTTCCTTTTTCATTTCTTCTGCTTGTAATCTCTAGTTCTCTTGGCTCCAGATGAGTCACTTTCATTAATCTGTGCAAAGATTGAACTTCTGGCTTTCATACCTTCATTTTCTTTCATGTATTTTTTTTTAATCTTTATTATTTTCTTCTACTACTTTGGGCTTTTCTCTTGCTTAAATTTTTGCTCTGAACATAACCTCATTAATTTTCACTTTTTTCATTTCTAAAATAAGCATTTACATTATACCTCTCAAGGATAGAGAGAGTACTCAGTGGTTAAGTACTCAGTTAAGTGTTTGCTACTCTTGTAGAGGATTGTACCCAGCACCCATTTCAAATGGTTCATCACTGCCTATCACTCCAACTCCATGGGGGCTGATGTCTCAGGCCTCCAAGGTATCTGTACTCAATGTGCATATACCCATTTACAGACATATGCACATAATTAAAAATGAAATAAGCCTTTAAATTATAAATCTCCATGTAAGCACTGCTGTGGCCTCCTTCATGGATTGTGGTGTGCTATACTTTACTTATCACTCAATTCACAATAGTTTCTCCACCAAAGCTTAAGTAAGGTACTTTTATTAGTAAAAATTAGCCATCCTAGCAGCTCAAGGTATCCGGGACACCTTCCCCTCCAGGGCTGGGATATCTATTGCAGCTCCAGTTGCCAGAGCTGTCCTAGAAGTTCAAGGTGTCACCTGACTCCCAGTCAGGATACCTTTCCCCCAGAGTTGCAACACACTTGCCTACATTTATACTGTACAGTTAGGTTTTGACATATTTATATGTAGTGAAATGATCAAATAAAACTCATGGACATGCCCTTCACATTGCATACTTGCCTATTTCTTACTGTGAGAATGTTTGAGATCAATCTTTGGGCCACTTAAAACTATCCAACCAACTACTATCCACTATAATCACCATTCTTTATAATAGACATGCAGCACTTATTTATTCTAATTTGAACATAATAGGGGTTTACAGTTTCTCTTAAGATTTCTTTGAACCATGAACTCTTAAGAAGTCTGTTGTTTTTAACTTCGGGACTTTTCTAGATCTCTTAAATTTTTTCTAAGTCATTGAAATGAAAGCGCATCCTCTATGACTGCAATAATTTTAAAAACAGTCCCATTGCAGTCCAGCATTCCTGCTAGTGTTCTTCCTTCCTAGGCATGAAAACCTTATACAGCTTCTTCCTTGCAGTTGAGTGGACTGTTTGATAATTCTGATCCTAGAGATGTGACAAAGCAGTGACAAAGCCACGGCTAAATTAGTCGTCCCTCTGCTGCCTTCATGAGATAATGAGAACACAAATGGGGAAAATCCTGAACACCCGCCCTACTACTCAAAGAGTTTTGCCTTACATTCACTTGGGATTCTAGATGGTGGTAGAAAAAAATGAGGGATACATATATGTTAAGCCACTGGGATTTGAAGGTTGTTTGCTGTCGTATTAAAGTCTGATAAAAACAGAGAAATTTTGAGTCAGAACTCAAATTTTAAAACTCCGAACCCTATCACTTTTTGTACCATTTCCCCCCTTTCACTGCATGCACAGGAATCAGGGTGGTTCTAGTAGTAGCCAGAGAGACAAAAGGGAAAGAAAAACTTAGTGAGGTTCAGCTAGATGTGAAGACTTTGGAGTGACATGAGTCATTCTCCTTCATTCATGGACTTACTTGAGAAAGACTTCACAGGGACCGCCCATGTGCCTAGCATAAGGCTTGACATTAGGGATGTATAAGAAAAGCAGTATTATAAATAACCACTGGTCGTTCAAGTGGGAGGGAGATGGTACAAACACTGACAGATTTCTGCAAGATGCTGGTACCTAGGAATCTGGAGTGAGTCACCAATCTTGTTATGTAAGCTGGGCTCTGTGGTTCATGGTCATGCTTTGTTGTTGGTTTCCTGTGACTTTCGGGCCACCGTGATGACAGATTAGCCTAAATTAGTTTTTACACACAGTATGGCCCCTTCAAGGCCTGCCTATCCCTCACTAACCTTCTGGCCTCAAACTCACCTACCCTTATACTTCAAGAATTATAGAGGAAAAATGTAAAAACTCCCAGGAGAAACCCTCCTCTGGCAGAAGGAAGAGAACATAGGCAGACTTACAAAGTTGTAAGTACCATGCAATTTAGAAAGTTTTAGGGCATGTTTAATTTTTATTTGTGAACAAAGGAACTTAAATCCAGAGAAGGTCAAAGGGTTGATAATATCACCAAGACAATAAATGACCAAGCCATCATCAATCCTGCCACTCAGTGCCACTAAAGTGTATTCATGTTTACTTTTATGAACTAAAATAAAAACATAAGAATTGAAAGTGAGTTTGCAGAAAAGTTTATAGCAATCTAAACACTTAATCATTTTTTTCTAGCAACCATTATTGATTTTAACACAAGTATTGAACACAACAAATGGGGAAGACAAAAATGGTCCTTTTCTGCAGATAGGCTGTGAAGCACTGCTGTATGTGGCGTGGTCTCTGAGGGAGTGTCTCCCTGGATGTCCAGGCTGGTCAGGCTGGCTTAGTTAGTTCTCTCTGGTCAGCTGGAGTACCTGGAGTCCCTAGCATAAGCAGAACAGTGCTAAGTCTCTTCTCTCCTCTCCATCCCTGACTCTTGGTCTCAACGAAATGATATTTCTATTGAACTAAAGAGTTTTGATTGTGCCTTTATGGTGATATTTATTTCTCACTATTTTCTATTATAGATTTTTGTGTACATGTAAAGTCTAAGTTATTAGCCCCACAGAGGCAGTCCATTGTATCTTGTGCCTGTCACAAGTAAGCTAAATAATTATGACACATGGATTACAATTAAAATATGTGTATTTTTTAGACCCTACCATTCCTTCAAATGCTTATGACAATTTGTAGGCCATAGTGAATATGTTCTTTCTTGAGTAGATCATCCTAGAATCTCTATGCAACTTCAGTGACATTTCAGTAACTACTGTTCTATCCAGTGTAAAAGAGAAAACCTCCAACCAAGTTCTTGGTCCTGAAATGGACATTCTGCTCTCACGCCTTCATCTTTTGATGGGTCTTAATAAATTGTGATTATTACCCATTTAGAAGAAACTCAATTATCCCAACTTTGGACAATGGAACTTCTTCATGTTGACTTCAAGTCCCTTTGACATATCTCTAGTGACTTCATGTCCTTGCTTTACATGTGTGTTAGGGAAAAACTCTCATTTTTCCTCTGATCTTACACCACAATCAACATACGCTTCTATGAAGTATGCTGATTTCTCATCACCCATAAATAAGCAATTTTCCAGAGAAGAAGCCTGAGTATCTTTTAATTCAGTTGATCTTTGGCGTTACCTACCTTGAGATTGAATCAGATGACACAAATTGAGAGCTCACTCTTCAAGTTTACTCATGCTCTAGATGCCAGTCAAATGCTTGTCTTTCTGACCCACTGAATATAAACCTTATAACTCCTTTCTGTCAGGTTTGGTTGAGTCTCACAGAACTCAGGGGAATACTTTTACTGGTTTGTTGGAAAGGATATTAAAACACAAGTGAACAATGGAGAGCTTTGGTGTCCTCTCCTCACTAAGAATGCTACCTATAAGCACTTCTGTGTGTCTATCTAGAAGCTTTTAACTCCCTCTTCTCTTCTCTGCTCTTCTCTTCTCCTCCCTTTCCTTCTCCCCTCCATTCCTCTCCCCCTTTCTCTTATTTTCTTCCTGGTCTTTCTGTGAAACATTCTTCATAAATCGTATAGGTCTGGACTCCTCAGGCACGAATGTCTTTGAACCTCCTAATCAGTTAAGGGTAGACCTGAACTTTTTAATGATCAACTTCAAACAGATATGCTGTGGGATGGTCTGTATGTCAAATGCTCTGATTGGTCAATAAATAAAACACTGATTGGCCAGTGGCCAGGCAGGAAGTATAGGTGGGACTAACAGAGAGGAGAACTGAGAGAACAGGAAGGTGACAGAGAGATACTGTCAGCTGCCGCCGTGACAAGCAGCATGTGAAGATGCCGGTAAGCCACGAGCCATGTGGCAAAGTATAAATTTATAGAAATGGATTAATTTAAGCTGTAAGAACAGTTAGCAAGAAGCCTGCCATGGCCATACAGTTTGTAAGCAATATAAGTCTCTGTGTTTACTTGGCTGGTTCTGAGCAGCTGTGGGACTGGCAGGTGACAAAGATTTGTCCTGACTGTGGGCAAGGCAGTAAAACTCTAGTTACACAGAAAGGCAGGGGAAATTAGAGTATCTGTGACCCACTGTGAAGAATAGGAACTATAGTCTCAATGGACTTCTTTGGAGAGATTAGTTATGGAACTGTGGTTGAAATTCAAAACAAATATACATAGTATGACAAAATGGTTTATTTTGTGAATTTTTTCTTCAAAATTTGGGTTGGACGTTTCTTCAAGAAGCTAATTTTTAGTATTCTTGTTTTATTTTAAAGTGGAAAAGGTGCATCAAGACTGTAATCTGCATGCCAGAGATGACAGTTACTCCTGAGCTGATTACTGTTCTGGAATTCCTTTACTTGACAGAGCATAGAAAGAGCTTGTCTCTCCCTTTTCCTCTTTATTTCCTTTTTTCTCCCAGTCTATTCTTTCCTCCCCTTTTTGACCCATTTCCCAACTATGTACATGTGTGTTGTGGAATATTCCTTTATACTATGTGAAGAAGTGTCACTGTGATTAGTTTAATAAAAAGCTACATGGCCAATAGTTAGGCAGGAGGTATAGGTGGGACTTCTGGACAGAGAGAGCTCTGAAAAGAAGAGAGAGTCACCAGCCAGACATGGAATAACCAGGATAGGCATAGTGGAAATGAGGTAATGAGCCCATGGAAGAATGTAGGTTTAAAAATATGGGTTAATTTAAGTTATAAGAGCTAGTTAGAAACAAGTCTAAGCTAAGGACAAGCTTTCATAATTAATAATAAGTTTTTGTATCATTTTTTGTGAACTGGCAGACCAAAAAGAAAAGTCTGTCTACACATATGTATGTACATGTTAAAGAATAAAATATTTAATGCCTCCAATTCAAGTTTAGAAAGTTTGCAGAATTTTTGGATTGACTTCCTCTGTATCACATGTGTAATAACTCCTTTCTTTCACATAGAGAATCATTGTTTTCAAAGATATAGAGGTTATTTCATAATTACTGACTGTATTCCATATTATGAATTTAAACATTAGAATAGTATTATTTTGATTTCAGGGCATTTTTATTAATTTAGTTCTTTGACATATTCATATATGTATATAGTGCATTCTGGTTACTCTCTCTTACCCTCTCTTATCACCTTCCCATTCCAATCAACACCCTCCTTCGCTACCTTTCCCAGATTCATGATTTTTTAATGACCTATTAGTTTAATCATGGCCATTTGTGTGACCATCAGATTATGACTATCCATTGGAGCCTGATGGAATCACCAGTGAATATACAATTGAAGGCAATAATTCCCTCTTTACCTGAATCCAGCAGGAGGAAATAGTTTAGCAGTGAAGAGTAGGTCTTACTGAATGCCTCCTCCATCCACACCTTGTTGTTGATTCATTACATTACTCCTCCATCCACGTTCTTGGGTGGATTCATTACATTCTTTTGCAGTTGAAACATGATTGTGATGGCTGTGTGTTGTCCAGAAGATGACACTTCACAGCCCTTATCTCTCTGTTGCAGCTTTTACATTCTTCCTGCTCCCACTTCTGCAATATTTCCTGAGTTTCAGAAGGGATGGTATAAATGTCTTGTTTAGGATTAAATACTCAACTGTCACTATTCCTGACACTTTTTGTAGTCATATATCTCTCTATTCACTGAAGTTCACTGAGAAGAGAGGCTTTCCTGATTAAGGCTGGGAGTAGATAATTATCTGTGGGTATAATTATATATACCTACAGGAGAAAGTGTCAGTTTGAATAAACCACAGAACTAAATTCCCCAGTATGGTATATGACCTTCATGCATTACATTTTTGAGTGTGCTTACATATAGGTTTAGATTCAGTTTTTTTAGAGTAACCCTTAAATTTAATCAGAGAGCAGTTGGTCATCATCATAGTGGTTGCACCACTGTTACACATGTGGGCACATCCTGTCTGGTAAATTGGAATCATATTTCTTAAGGTTTACAGTTGAATGAGACTGTCAATGCCTTTTCCTCCTAATAGGCTGCATAGCACCTTGGGTACTGTGGGAAAATAATTTTAAAGCAGGTTTCTTTTCTTTTCTTTTTTCTTCAGTATTTGTTCTGCTTTTTTTTGTTTCAGGGATTTCTGTTAAGCATATACTGATTCTTGTTTGTATAATTTCAACATCTGTTACTTCCTCCTGAATCCTCCTTATTGGTTTCCCTTTGAATTTATAGAGTTGTCTTGCCTTACTTGCACTTTCATTGTTCTAGTATAATCTGTGTCATTTCGCTCATTTTCTTGTTTAAGTTTTTCTCCTGAATTAGGCTATTCCTGTTCTATTTTTTTAATCACTGCCTAATTTAGTGTTTTTCTCATGCTAAATTGTCATGTGACTCCAGGCCTTTTAAAAACAAATCTGTTTGTAGACATGTATTTTGGGCATGCTTTAAATTTTTTATAAAGAAATTATTCTGTTTTTATTCTCTTTTTTATAAATAACTTTGTATGTGACTTCACCTCTATAGTTTCTTGCCTTTAAATTAGTTTTATCAAACTTTTTTTTTAATGAGGTAGAATCTCATAGCCCACACTGGCCTTAAACTGCTGATCATCTTGCTTCCCCCTGCTTAGTGTTGGGATTGCAGATGTGAGCCAACATGCCTGGTAGTATTACCAAACTTTTAGAATGAAGACAAATCTCTCTCTTCTTTCCTCCCTCCCCAATCCCTCTTTCTCCCCTCCCTCCCTTCTTCTCTAAAATACTGTGGCTAGCTTTTTCAATGATGTCTCTCTTTTTTCCTTTTAATGAACCCTCCCTTCATCTTTATTATCCATGTCCTATTCTATTTGACAACTCTGGTCAGTGTCACATCAGTAGTAGGGAGGGTCCAGCCCTAGAAAGCAGCCCATGGTAGCTCCGTTTTTAAGATTATGGTGGGCATTCTTCTTCAGCCCCTTTAGTTCTTACAGAAGGCCCCATGATTACTTGCTGATGGAGTGGGCAAACCACCCAGGCTAAACTCCTGTTTGCCTTTGACCTGCGCTGTTCTCTAGTGAGTCCTTTTTGGCTCTTTGGAGTTCTCCTGTTTTTAGATGTGTCAGATTTCCCATTGGCAGCCCTCTCTGCCTTTTCTGGTCAGGAGGCAGACACACAGATTTATAGTGTCGGTGGTTTTCCCTCATGTCTGGTCTGTGCTTTGTTGGGCTCTTTGTAGTCTCCTTAGTTTCGTAAATGTTGCTTATGAGCTTTGGATTTTGCTGTAGTAGATGCTCTGTATGTTTCCATGTGAGGATTCCCCAGGATGGTATATGACCTTCATGCATTGTATTTTTGAGTGTGCTTACATATAGGGATAAATTCAGTTTTTTTTTAGAGCTATAGCCTTAGAACGTCAGAGGTCTGATGTTATGTGTTTTAAAATATTCCTCCAAAATTCGTTGACTAACAATGGGAGCTAGCTTAGTAAAAAATACCATATTTTGAATTTCCTCCATACTTACTTATTGACCTAGGCTAGCTCTTACTAAAATGGGAACAAGAGGCTGCAGAGCCCAGTGTTGAGTAAACCTCCATGGTTTAAACATTCATGGCTACATCATCCTAGTAAATTCAGAAAAGGCCTTTGACAAAGTTTAATAAACTTTATGACAAACATCCCTGAAGAAAGTAGGAATTGAAGGAAAATACCTAAACATAAAGTGTATAATAAGCAGATGGCATTGTAATAATGGGGAAAAACTGAAAGCATTATCTCTAAAATTAGTAACAAGATGGGAATGCCAACTCTTACTGGTTTTATTCAATACAGTGATGGAGTTTTTTAAGTAAAACAATAATGTAAGAGAAATAAAAGGGATACACAGAGGAAAAGAAGTTAAATTATCCTTATTTATGGGTGACATGACCCTATACTTAAAAGACCCTAAAGACTCTACCAGTAGACTGTTAGACTTGACAGTCATTTTCAACACATTGGGATACAAGTTAACATACAACAAAAAATGAGTGCTTTTTCTTTTTAAAGATTATATATGTATTGTGTGTGTGTGTGTGTGTGTGTGTGTGTGTGTGTGTGTGCATGCACAAGTAAGTTTCAGATACCTTGGAACCAAAATTAATAGGTATTTGTTAGCTTCCTAATGTGGGTGCTTGGATCAGAATTCTGGTTCTCTGATAGAGAAGTAAGTGCTCTTAACAACTGAGTCATCTCTTCAGCTCCCAAATCAGTAGTCTTCTATATGTCAATAAGAAACACACCGAGAAAGAAATCAGGAAAATAAATTCTATTCAAAATAGAACATCCAGGAATAAATTAAAGCATAAGGATGGGAAGCCCCTATAATGAAAACAATAAAATACTGGAGAAGTCACCGGAAGATGGAACAAAAATGGAACATTCATGGGTCATCAGAATAATATGGTTAAAATGATTGCATTATCAAGGGTGAAAAAGATTCTTTAACACATGGTGTAAGTAGCCAAGTGGTGGTGGCACACACTTTTGGTCCCAGCACTTGGGAGGCAGAGGCAGGTGGATCTCTGAGTTAGAGGCCAGCTGGTTATAGAGTGAATTCCAGGATAGTCAGGGCTACACAGAAACCCAGTCTCAAAAATCCAAAAACAAACAAAGAAAAACAAATGGTACAAGAAAACTGGATATCTACATGCAGAAGAATGGAACTGTGCACAGAAATAAACTCAAGATCAAAGGACTTAATGCAAGACTTGAAACTTTACAACTACTTGAAGAAAACACACGTAAAACACTTCAAGGTCTATAGAAAGAGGCAATGCCTTTCTGAATATGAGTCCAATAGCTTAGGAAGTAATAGCATGAATTGGCAAATGAATTTGCATCAAATTGAAAAGCTTCTACATCAGCAGAGGAAACAATTATCAGAGTGATGAACTGCCCACAGAATGGAAGAAAATCTTTGCCATCTATTAATTTAATAATAATTAATTTAATAAGGGAATATATATTTCCAGAATGCATAGAGAATTCAAACATTAAGCCCCAGAAGAATGAATAATTCAATAAATTAATTCACAAATTAATGGGACAGATAGTATTCAAAAAAGAAGTAGCAATGTCCACTCACCCTAATCAGAATGACTGCCATCAAGAAAACAACAGACCCAGGTGAAGTTGCTTGGGCGAAGGAGGACATAGTCACTGCTGGTGGACATTTAAATTAGTGGAGCAAATTTAGAAATAGGTATGGCATTCTTTTTTTTTTTTTTTTTTTTTTTTTTTTTTGGTTTTTCGAGACAGGGTTTCTCTGTGTAGCTTTGCGCCTTTCCTGGAACTCACTCGGTAGCCCAGGCTGGCCTCGAACTCACAGAGATCCATCTGGCTCTGCCTCCCGAGTGCTGGGATTAAAGGCATGCGCCACCACTGCCCGGCTGGTATGGCATTCTTAAAAAAATTAAAAATAATCAAGAGTAAGACTCAGTGTGTGTGTGTGTGTGTGTGTGTGTATTCCATATGATCTCACTATACTGCTCCTGGGTACTGTATATCAATGGTTATTTTGACATTGCTCAAAATTTCCAAGGCATGAGCTCAGTCTAGGAGCCCATCAATGTATAAACAGATAAAATATCTTACACACAC
The DNA here is from genome assembly GCF_949786415.1 of Peromyscus eremicus. Lineage (NCBI taxonomy): Eukaryota > Metazoa > Chordata > Mammalia > Rodentia > Cricetidae > Peromyscus > Peromyscus eremicus. Next base: position 49,676,190 of record NC_081428.1, on the reverse strand, counting down.
ACACACACACACACACACACATACAATTTATATTGAGCAATAAAGAAGAATGAAATTGTGTCATTTGCAGGAAAGCAGATGGAACAAGAATGCATCTTAAGTAAAATAAACTGGACTCAGATAGACAAATATGTTTGGTTTCACTTGCAAAGCTATATATGTGAAATGAAAGAACAGGGACCATTTGAGAAGAGGAAGGGGTAAGCAGGAGGGAGTTGGGCAAAAGGAGAGGGTAATGAGGGCTGAGTGTGACAAAGAAATATATATATATATATATATATATATATATATATGTTTCAAAACATATATGAAATGTCATAATGAAGCTCACTATTTTGTGAAATTAATACATGTTAAAAATAAGAAAGGCCTTCCAGAGTGCAGAAGCCTAGACAAATTTTTGGCTAATTAGGAAATTTCATGTAATATCATGGCAGGCTAGTTATTTACCAGTGGACATCTCTGTCTCCCTTATGCCTTTTTCTGAATAGGTTTTGTGTGTGTGTGTGTGTGTGTGTGTGTGTGTGTGTGTGTGTGTTTTCTAAAGACTGCAAATGTCATATTGACATTTTACCTTGAGCTAAAGGTTGCTTTCTATTTAATGTTCAGCAAAGATGCATCATTGCTGCAAGATGGACAGAAATTTATCTCACCATACTTGTCTTTTTGGAATGCTGTGGTGTTATGCATAGAAGTGGGAGATTGATGAAGAATAGAAATTTGTTCCTCTTATTTTTGGAGGCTAGGAAGTCCAAGATAAGGCACCGGCAGATTCAAAGGCTACTCCTTGCTTGTATGTGGTGCCTTCTTGCCATATCTTTGGCAGCAGAGAGGGACAGGCTGGTCATCTCTGAAGCTTCGTTTGTAAGGTGATTGACACCAATTGTCTCTGAGGCCCTACTTTCTATTAGTATCACTATGAGAGTGAAACACCAGTATTTTTAAGATTTTTAAGGGCACCAATATTTAAAAAACCTAGCAGTTATTTTTATTATGGGTTAAAAATACTAGCCAGTTAGAACTGATAACCACTGTTCAAGAATTTGAAGTTTATATAAGGAGATCAGTTGTTCTAAAGGTGAAAATGCCTCACATTTCATTTTATTACTGCAAATAACACTTCACTTGGGAGCCAAAAACTGGTTATCCAAAATTTTTAAAGACGGTGATGGAACTGCTGAAGCAATGGAATGTGTACCTTATCTTTACAGTTCATAGGTCATGGAGCCACACAACACAGCATACAGATCTGATAGGAAGGGATCATGTCTTACAAGTACACTTCTATTACATTAGTGAAGTGAGGTGTCAGGATTTTTCCTTTGTGGAGGGGAGTGTGCTCTTCAGGAGGGAAGTGTGTAGATATCTTATGACTAAAGGAGTGAACTGTGGTGGAAACTATGTTGGCTATTCTTCATAATGGGACCTAGACATTTATTTAGTACTTCTAACTGGTCAGAAGTCCATTTCCAACCATTCCTTGCAGAAAAGTGGAACCCATGGTTAAGTCGCACATGCTCAGTGAGTTTTAGGTATCAGATTTCCAGAGAGTTTCTTTAATGACTGCTGCACAGCACTGAGGGCCGCCATTTCCCTCTTTTGCCTCTTCCACCAAACAGCTCATACAAGGTCCCTGGATCTGAGACCATGAAAGCACCCTGGAGAATGGATCTCGGAGTTAAGATGGAGAGTCGAAAGACAGAGGCAAAAGAGAGAGATTACTGACCAGGAAGGAGCCTCCAGATCGGCCCCATACTTCCTATTTCTGAGTCTCTATTTCATTTGTGAGAAACAGTTTCCAGTCCTATGTAGCCATCCCTGCTTTGCATTTATTCCACTGTATGCAGCTGAACTTTATCCACGCTAACAAAAAATTCAAATGACACTATCCTAATAGTCCCTACGCTGGTCATCAATTCTACAAAGGAAAGTTGGGATGAACTGCAGGATGGCTTCCATACTTGTCAGGTACCCGATCTTTGCAGATGGTCAATTAGGTCCTAGAATTCCACACCTTCTATTGCATTTCCTCATTCACCCTCTCTCTCTCCTCTCTCTCTCTCTCTCTCTCTCTCTCTCTCTCTCTCTCTCTCTCTCTCTCTCTCTCTCTCTCTCTCTCTCTCGCTCCCTTTCTCTCTTTTCCTTTCTTTGTCTTCATTTTAAAAATGACTTTTTAACTGAAATACAATTGTATCACTTTTCCCCTCCCTTTCCTCATTCCAGCCCCTCCCTACTACTCTCCTTCAAACCCGTCCTATTCCCCTCCTTAAGTTGTTAGCCCACTTTTCTTTATTATTGTTACATACATACATATGTATGCAGCCGGGCGGTGGTGCCGCACACCTTTAATCCCAGCACTCAGGAGGCAGAGCCAGGCGGATCTCTGTGAGTTCGAGGCCAGCCTGGGCTACAGAGCGAGTTCCAGGAAAGGCACAAAGCTACACAGAGAAACCCTGTCTCGAAAAAAAAAAAAAAGAAAAAAGAAAGAAAGAAAAGAAAAAGAAAAAACGTACATATGTATTCATGGATATGCACAAATATGTATTTTTTTGGTGTATATACTATTTCACGGCTAACTAGTTTTGTTGAGCAACCAATAACTGAGCAACCAATAACGGAGCTTTTGCTTGGAAGGTTAGTTTTCCTTCTTCCAGGAGTCAGTTCTTTTATCTAGGGGTGGGACCCCATAATATTTTCTCCTACCATGTTAACATGTTCATTGATATTGTCATTGTTCTGCTCTTGTTTATGCAGCCATTTTTAGGAGAGATGATTTCACAGCAGAGTTCCTAGTATTCTTTTTCCGACAATCTTTCTGTCCCCTCTTTCTCGATGTTCCATAAGCACTAGATGCAAGAGCTGTGATGCAGATGTATCCATTGGGGCTGGTCTCCCCATGGTCTGTTGATCTCTGCATTGTGTCCAGTTGTGATGGTCATCATTTTCAGTAAGGAGACATTTCTTGGATGAGGGGTCATAGCTTCACTTATTGGTGGTATAAAGATGAGTTTTAGAATGTAGTAAGAGATGGTAGTCCAGCAAAGTGCGGTTAGTAGGTTCTTTCTAAGATCTAAAACCTCCCTAGTCCTAGGAAGTTGAATAGGTTTCCAGTACTAGGCATAACTTCCCTCCTGTTGAGTGGCTTTCAGTCAAGTTAAGCAGCTGTTGGTGGCCACTGACATTTAAGTGCCATTTCTTGCACCTTTATGCATATCTTGCCACGCTGCCAATTGTTGTGGTTCACAGGTGGTTAGGGATGTTTAATTGCTTCCTTCCATTGGCTGTTTGCAGAGTATTTTCTGGAATAATGGAAGAAGCTAGGTTGCAAAAAAAAGAGGCTTTTAGGTTAGATCCAGATATAAATATCCAAGTCCCATGTCTTAGGTGTGTTGTGTCTTCAGCAACAGGGAACCACTGTCAACGCCTGAGAGGCAGCCAGGGGCTACATCTATAAATACTATTTCATAAGTCACTTGACTGACCAACCTTTCTAAAGGATGTTTCTCATGCCTGGTACTGGGGTTTTGTTACTCTCTGGTTCTTGTGGGGAGCATTGTTAGCCCAAGTGACTTTCTATTCCACAGATATTTGCTTAGCAATGTTTATTGTTGGCCTCTTCACATTAGCTAGGAATAGAAACAACCTAAATGAGGAATAGATGATAAAAATGTGGTTCATATACACTATGGAATGTTATTCAGCTACAAAGAAAAATGAAATCATACAAGTAAATGGATGGAGCTAGTAAAGATTATATGGAGTGAGGTAACCCAGACCCAGAAAGACAAATGCTACATGTTCTCTCTCATCTACAGTTCCTAGCTCCAAATACTCAGATGTGAGTATAAAACATGGTGTAGCAGCAGAAACCAGGAAAATATAAAGGGACTGTAGGTGTGTGTTGGGGTGGGGCTTGGGAGGCATATGCAGGATACAGGTGATATGAAGTGGGAAACAAAGTAACAGGCAGGCTCTGGAGAAAGGTAGATGGTAGATAGCAAGAGAGGGAGGGAAAAGAGATAAATAACACCAAAGTTGTTTAATAAAACCTCAAGGAATCATATTATTTTATATTTACCTAAAATTATACACCATATATATTATACATATGTATACATTATATGTCTCTCTCTCTATATATATATCACATTGAAAAAATTCCCACAAAAGGTTTGTATGGGCACACATTTCCTCTTGAATCACATGAACTGTTTACTGAGAATTGGACATTTACTGGTAATTTGGGTGGTAAAGTACAAAACAACATCACTCACTCTATGACATTTGTTGTCATAGCAACAGATTACCACAAATTTAGAGTCTTAAAATCTAAGTATAGTCTCATAACTTACTAGAGCTCAGAAACCAAAGAGAATCTTATGAAAATAACACTAAATGCCAGAGAGTTGATTCCCTGGAGATTCCATGGAAACATACGTTCTTCCTCTTTTTCAATTTCTAGAGGGTGTCAGTGACCCTAGATTTGTGGCTTCTGCTGCCACAGTGCCTGTTCCTCCAGCCCTATGTAAGAATCTATGCCTCTCTTATAAGGATTGTTGCAAGCTCATCAGGCCTACCTGAGTAGTTCAAGATAAATTAACCTCAATATCCTTTATTTTTTCATTTTGTAATTGACAAAGTAAGTAATTTATTTTTTTGCTTTCATGCATAATTTAGTTTTGTTGTTCTTCCCCCTAACCTCTTCCCATTCCCTCACTGATCCTTCTAATTACTCTTCTGTCTCCAGAGGTTCCCTTTCTGCTTTCATCTCACATGTGGTCTATTACACTCCTCTTTACTTCAACACTTCCAACTCAGTGCCCTATACACACAATCATATCCACATAGGCACACATACATTAAAGACAAAAATTTAGGGTTCTAACCCCCATGTGGGAGATGGCATGTACTACCTGTCTTTGTTTCCCCCATTTAACGTAATCATTTCCAGATCCATCCATTTCTTTTGAAAATTGCATTTTCTATGGCTAAAAAAGCTCCACTGCATTTGTATTTTCTTTATCTATTCATCAGTTGATGGACATGTGAGCCCATTTTATTTCCTTACTATTGTGAATACAACTGCAATAAACAAAAATATGCAAGTATCTCTGTGATAGAGAATTCTTAGGGTAGGTACCCACAGCTATGGCTATGATAGTTCTATTTTTACATCCTTGAGAAAACTCCATCTTGCTTTCCATAGTTCTTTAAGTTATTCACATCTGTAAAGTATATATATATAGCCATGTAAGGTAGCAGGGGTTTAAGGTATTTAGAGTTAAGATATAGGCACATATGGAAGGCTATGAGTCAGCCCATTCAATATCTCTAGATTTCTTGATTACAAATCATCCAGAGAGGGGGTTTTATAATTTAGAAACAACAGAAATGGATAGATATGTCTACTTTAGAGAAAACTTCCATAAATCAAAACTTACTATTAAAGTACTTTCTTTCCAGCAAAAAACAAACCACATTGACTATCAAGAATTTTTTTTTTTTTAGTGTTCATTTCTTCTACCTATCAACTCTACTTTGGGGAAGTCGCCTAAAATATAGTGGAGGAAAATGCTTATGTCAAACATTAGAAAAATGTAGCATCTTACAAACAGAGAAATCTTAGGATCATAATATGTCAAGCTATTCAAATGTGTGCCTGTGGAGAACATGTTTTCACTTAGAAAGGTCTACGACAAGGGTAACTGTGTGAGTAAAATTTGCAAGGGGTGAAGGAGAGTGCTACTCAGACCTGGGCCTTCTGAGTTTTTTTGCAAACTGCATTTGTATTGATGACTTAGGTGGACAGTTATTGGGGTTTGTTGGTACTGACCTCAAATAACACCAAAGGATAACCATGACTAAAGTTCAACCAGGGCACAGCTGTGGCTCTGCCAACTGTTAACATTTGCAGGCTTGTATTTCTGAACCATTGGCTAATGACAAGCAGTTGCTGCCCTGAGTCCTGGGGTAGTCCCTGCAGCCTTGGCTTCCCTGGGCCCTTTCTTGGGACCTTTATTATGATTCTTCTCTCTATTGAGCAACTAAAATGTCATCCTACTTCCGGCTTCTAGGAAGCTGCTCCAGTGCTCTGGATTTCATGTGCTCTCACTAATGCCTCTCCTATACTGGTTAATGTATATTTACCACCATCCCCCGTACTCTTTCTGAGTGAAGGATCAAATTTTTTGATCTTCTATAGTCTGCGAAAATAAATAAAATAATAAATAAATAAATAAATAAACCCCCAAATCAACTAAACAACCCTCCATTTCATTTTGCACTAAATTACTGTCATTCATATGTTCCCTTTCTCATTGTAAAGCCCTGTAGGTGCTGGAGATATGGCTCAGTTGATGGAGTGTTCAATTAGCATTTCAGAAACTCTGGGTTGGATCACCACCATAAATAGGGCATTGTGGTCCAGGCTTGTAACCCTGGCACTTTGGAGGCAGAAGAAGAGATAATAAGAAATTCAAGGTCATCCTTGGCTATGTAGTGAGTTTGGGGTCAGTCTGGGCTGCATGAAATTCCACCTAAAAATAAAACAAAATGATAACAAGAGGATCCCAAGCCAAGACAAATGTGATAGTGTGTGTAGTGTAGTTCTGAAATGCACACTTTCATTTTCTTTTGTTGAATTCCCACTAAGCTCTTAGATACCCTTATTTTTATGATTAAAATATTATGAACTATCCATGTTTCTATTTTTATGTCTGTTTTACACATTGGCTAATATTTAGTTTATCTTGAATTGATTGATTCAATCATATTACTTTTACTTTCTTTAATAGCTTCCTACCTCCTATAAAACAGATGCCTGTTGTGAAAAATGTTGCCTATTGAACAAAGAATGAAGGAACATAGAATAAAATATTGTATGTTTGATATTGGCACAGTAGCATAGTACTACTGCATGAAGAGATCCAAACAAATGGTCAAATATGCAAAGACTTTATCATAGGGAAATTGCTGTGGGGAAAAATGGGAAGTGGGAGAACTATTCAGTCACAGTGCAAGTTAATTTCAGGTGAAGAAAAATAGGAAGTAGTGTGAATGTAGTGATCTAAGACTGTTATGCAAAGCAGTACTGTAAAGTCCATCAGAGAGTCTTGTATCTTCCAGGAATAAGCCTACTTACGCATCTCTGTTGGGTTTAGCACAAAAGCAGTGATGAATTGTCAGAGTCTAGAGACTGGAGCCTCTTGCTCAATTACAATCCTTATCATTGGAGACACATTATAATACTCTATGCCCCATGAAAACTTCCTTCCCACAAGGCTCTTGTGGCAGAAGAATGTCATGGCTTCAGACCCTAGTATTTTGCTGAGATCTCAAAGCTGAGACATGTCAAAGCATATGCATATCCACAAAACTAAGAGAAGAAGAAATGTGCTAATCAGTCATAACGTTGGTTTCACAAGGAGCGCAATGAAATAAAGATATACAATGATCAGGTGGAGGGAGTGGACGGAGAGTATGAAGGGAGAGACAGTTGGAATTGGGGAGTATGGGAGGTGTGTGAAAGCCTTGAGTAGTGGAAACTTTCTGGAATCTATGAGGAGGACCCTAGTGAGGACTCCTAGTAATGGAGGACACAGAGCAAAAAAAAAGTCAGCTATCTTTAGTAGACAGGCAAGGCTTCCAGTGGTGGAACTGGGTTGCATTTGGTTGAGCTGTTGGCTGAGGGGGTACTATGGAGGTCCCTAAACAACCTAGACTTATGATAGAACAGAGGGGGATTGGGATCCATTCCTGGTGCATGAACTGACTTTTTGGAGCCCAGTGCCTAGGGTGTGACACCTTGCATAGCCTTGGTGCAGGGGAGAGGGGGCTTGGACCTGCCTCAGCTGAGTGTGCCAGGCTCTGCTGACTCACCATGGGAAACCTTGACTTGGGAAATGTGGGGATAGGGGTGGCTTAGAGGGAAGGCTAGGGGGTGGGAAGAGGGAAGAGGGGGGATCTGTGGTTGGTATGTAAAGTAAATAGAAAATTTCTTAATAATTAAAAAAAAACCCTGATACCAGGGTCCCATTGTCGAAGACAACTTCCAGTTAGTTCATTGAATGTAGAGAGGTAGAGCTGGTACCCACTTGGAACCTTCACCCCTGTATTCTAATCTCTTTGGCAGAAGAAGGCACTCTACAGGCTATAGGAAAAGAAACCTGGACACCAGGTTCCCGTTCACAAAACCCTTGACAGACAATCTGTCCTGCCTACATGATATGCTGGGACAACGGTGGCACAGAACTTGTGGGAGTGGCCAACCAATGTTCAGTTTAACTTGAGGCCCACCCTACAAAAGCGAGTCCTTTCCCTACACTGTCTGGATGACTAGGAACCTGAGACTGGATAGCTCAGAGACATAGGGTAGAACCAAACACTACTGGAGAAAAAAATTCAGTGAAATGATTGCAACAAATCTCTGCTGTACTCAAAGATCGGTGCGTTTTCCAGTCATCGTCAGAGATGCTTCCTCCAGCAGCAGATGGGAGCGGGTGCAAAGACCTACAGCCAGACGTTATGTGGACAAAGAGTCTAAATTGGAGGTCTCCAACAGGTCCCTCCCCTCGGAGACTGGGAACTCCATGGAAGAGGCAAAGACTTTAAGAGTCAGAGTGCATTGAGGATGCCAGAATAACATGGCCAACTGCATCAACTAAGCAGAGTTTGTACGGGGTCACAGAGGCCTGTAGGGGTCTGCACCAGGTCCTCTGTATATGCATTTGCTGTTAGCTTGACGTTTTCATGGGACTCCTGACTGTGGGAGTGGGTGTGTCTCAGACTCTTTTGCCTGATCTTGGGACTCATTTCCTCTTATTGGGTTGCCTTGTCCGGCCTCGATATGAGGGCTTTTGCCTGTCTTATTGTAACTTGCTATGCCGGAGTTTGTTTGATATCCTTGAAAGGCCTCTTTTCTCAAGAGGAATTGGAGGGGAAGTGGATCTGGGGGAGAGGGGAGTTTTGGGGGAGCTGAGAGAAGAGGAAGAAAGGGAAATTGTGTTTGGGATGTACTGTATGAGAGAAGAATCTATTTTCAATAAAAAATTGTTTTTTAATCAATGTTAGGCATGATTTAATTAAAAAAATACAAGTATATAAAAATATACTTTACACATGTGCATAGGATGTAAGAGAAGTCATGCTCTGGAGATACAAAGAAAAAAGATCCAAGAAACTTAAAACTTTCTGAGTGGGATGAAAGAAAGGAAAATGCATGTATTATAATCTTTTTTTTTAAAAAAACTTATGTTTAGATTTACTATTTTATGTGTATAGTATTTTGCATTCATGAATATATGTGTACCATGTGCATGCCTGGTGCCCAAGGAGGCCAAAAGAGAAGGCATCAGAGGCCCTAGAACTGGAGTTATAAACAGTGTAAGCTGCCCTGTGAGTGCTGGGATTATTCCTAGTCCTCCAAAAGATCAAAAAGTGCTTGTAACCACCGAGCCACCTTGAAAGCCCTTTGTTTCAGGTATTGTGGTCGGTGTTTTCACATATATTAAATTAAAATATGCAACTCTTTATGTCTCTAGTCCTCATACCAACCTTCCACATGGGTGTTAATATCCTTGTAGATACTATATAATTCCTGCATTCTAAATTCCAAACACAGAGACCGGAATCTTCAGCCTTGCTAAGGAAATGCCTCATTTTAACTCTTCATTGTGTTTTGTAGAACACATCTTTTGTACTGGTTTATTGGTAACACAATTTGTAAAACAATTAATGTTTGTTTTTATTTTCTATCCCACACTCTGTGCCTCCATGTTCCTTAATTCATTCTTTTTTAAAAAAAAGAATTCTGTTGGAGATGTGAGGTTAAAAAATATGATGTAATTTGTGTTAAGACATCATAGTGAATAAATAGAAGAAACATAATGTATACAAGTCATATGATGTTCTTGGAATGTGGGGTGTGTGTGTGTGTGTGTGTGTGTGTGTGTGTGTGTGTGTGTGTTTCCATAATCATCAGTGTTTGGCTTATTAATGCAGTGCATCTTGTTATCTATCTTTTCCAAATAAAAACTAACCATTGTTTGAGGATAATTATAGATACAATTGCTGATCACTATGCATAATCACTTCAGTTAACCAACCAGCTGAATAGAGTAGTATTATTACCATCTTTATTCAACAAAGTTAGTAATAGAGGTCTGAGTGGATTTGGTTCACTGGGAGCAGATATTGAAATGACCAGGAATCCACATCTGTATAAAGACAGAGGTGATGCAGGACAGGGGAGAAATTAAACCTCCTTGGCCAATTCAACAATGCATTCCATGTTGAGTGAAAATAGCCAATGCTTTGTACACTTCTCTTGGTCCATTGTTGCGTGCAGGGTGTCAAGAACAGAATGACCATGGGTAAAGCACTTCTCAGTGGAGAACACACTGAGGGAGTTAATATCTGTGGCTTGTGTTAACTGCCGTCCCCAGAGCAGTAAACACATCTATAGAGGACAGTCTTGTAGGACATCCCTGGGTCTACCTTGGGTTCTAAGAATTTAAAAAAACATGACATCTAGTGAGTATCAAATATTTGGTACCACATCTCAGAACTTCACCAGCTCCACCAACAAGTCAATTTCTAACCATCCTTTCAATTGAATGTGTCAGAACCATGTTTATATCTTTTTCAAAATTGCACTCTGGCCACAGCTCTGTGGGATCTGAATTCACTAGGTGAAGTGCAGGACCTAGGAATCAGCCATTTTCTAACAAATGCTCAGGCTGATTGTAAAGAGCAGTCATGTATAGATGCCACTGTTAGCAATAACGTTAGCGTGGAAAAAGCAATACACTAGAATGAGAACGGTTTTAGATGTGGGGTGATGCTGTGGAGTATTATCTGGGTGTGCATTAAAAAAGTCATGACTAAGAAGGGTCTGATGTTGACGAACATTATTGCATCTAAGTTTGTGACTGCTGTTTTTCTGAACACCTGGATGAAATACTTCAGAAAATAAAGTTGCTTTATGCTTCACAGTAGCAACTCAGTCAGCAAGTAAGTGGAATAATTACTGTGCAAGTGGCTCCTGGGTGTTTGTAAAGATAGTTTGCATTTTGCCAAATTCTATTTTACTTTTTGTCATTCAACATACAACTAGCAGTTTGTGTTCTAAAGTTCGTGTTTTAAAACTGTTCCCAGTGTGCAACGAATCACTTCTAAGGATGCAGTAAACTCTTTAAATATGCGCATTGACATGGAAATTACAATTTTCAGATCAAATGATGCATGATTACGGTGGGATCAAATGATACATGATTACTTTTCATTTGAGATAAAAAGCCTAGCTACTGGATAAGTTATAAACACAAAGCAATACTGACTTGTCGTTGAGCAATGCGTTTCTGAATCTGGCTTCTTTGAGTTCTTTCCTAGAGTAAAAAGGAGAGTGAGATTCCGAGGCAAAGTCTTGGCTAGTGGTGTTCTCAGAACTGCCAGCCAGGAAGTGATAAATAGCCAGACACACTGAGAAAACCATTAGAATGGACGTTACTTAAAATCCGTTCGATGTTTGTAAGGCTTTTTCAAATTTTATCTATTAACTGTGGACTCTTTTTTTCTTTTTTCTTTTTCTTTTTCGAGACAGGGTTTCTCTGTGTAGCTTTGAGCCTTTCCTGGAACTCACTCTGTAGCCTAGGCTGGCCTCGAACTCATAGAGATCCGTCTGGCTCTGCCTCCCGTGTTCTGGGATTAAAGGCGCGCACCACCATAGCCTGGCCGGTATGGACTCTTTTATATGACAAAAGAAATCATGAGGCTGATGGTTCAGCCAGTAAAATACCTGCTGTGCAAAAATGAGGACTTTAATTCAGATCCCCAGAAACCACATACAAGGCTAGATACAGTGATATGTATTTGTAATCCCAGTGCTGGGGAGTGAGTGAGAGAGACAGAGGGATTCCTGGAGTTCATTTCCACTTCACTCTAGTCAAATCGATGAGCTTCTGGTTCAGTGAAAAGCCCTGTCTACAAATATAAGGTGGAAAATGACTGAGAAAGAAACCTGATCCATGAACGCGCTCGGGAGAGTGCACACAGCATGTCCACACATCTACATGAACACTTACATACATGACACACACCAAAAGCAGAAGCAGGAGCAGGAGGAGAGAGAGAACAACCCCCAGAGTAGAGAATAATGAAGGTCTGTACTTGACAGGCTTTACTTCTGGTTGGATGATATCTTGAGCTTTAGATGATTCAAGACTTTTCTTTTAAACTTCTCAGGCCATTTTGGAGGGACAATGAACATTGCTTTAACTGTCACAGGAATTGTGCACCCCATTCTGAACAGGAAAGAGGAATGAGTGGTAACGCACCATAAACAGGGTGCCTCCTTGGCCAGCAGTGCAGCTTCTAAGAGCTCTGCAGACTGTATTACCTGGTGTGCCCGGGGTACATGGATGTCAATACTGGTTGGCCAAGTTTCTTAAATTTGGAAGCAGTGTCTTCATTCATGTTTGTATCTCCAGCCGCTATGACTTATCTGTTTGAATAAATGAATACACAATACACTGGAGTTTGGCCTTGGATGGATATCACCAACCTTTGAGGGAAAAATTTCTCAATTTCTCCCAATGACTACAATTGCACAAGCAGTAAACATCAAGCTTTTTCATTTGGAAAATGCATAAGTTCCTGTTGTTGTAAGTTAGTGATTAAATGTGGGCTGGGAACCCAGAACTCCTCCCCCTCCCCCCCCCCCCCCAGCTATCTAATTTAGAACTTTCCCATTTCTTACTTTACTGCTTAATCTAGACAACAACCACATAAAGCATACCAAAAATGGAAGTTTCCTTTGATTGGTATTCAAGATCTCATTTTGCTTAGAACTTTAATATTTAGAAAGAACATGGAGACAGCACTAATGGTGATTGTGTTCCATTGATAGACATCTACAGATCAAAGAAGAAGGCCCTGTCTTCTGTTGGTAAAGTGCATCCTGTCACTCATTTTCTCCATAAGCTCGGATAAGTCTTCATTGTTTTCAGGTCAATAAGCATTCTCATCTTACTGTGACATGATGGGGTGGGGGTTGTTCTAAGATACACTACACAGAAGAAGTTTCATAATCACAAGCTATGGAAAGGGGACATGTATGCTTACCCTAGGTACTTTTACCATGAATTTCCCAACCTTGATTTGATTAAAATCACCTAAAGACTGAACCAATTTAGATTTTTCAAGTTTAATTGTTCACTTTGAGAAAAACCTCAAGGCGACGTAAGAAGAGTGGCAGGGCGGAAGGAGAAGCAGAAACTCAGGTGCTTTGTACATCAGAAGGCCTGAGAAGTGAAGGGTAGATTGGATCAGAAGCAAAACCACAGCACAGTTTCTGTTCACTTGCTTTCAGAAAATCACTCAGGCTCTTCATACTGTCCTCTCCCACCAGCTCTCCTGACATTTTCCCCCTAAGATGCTGCTAGGATAGATAATACCATCCAGCTCGGAAGATCCCTAGGGAGGAAGAGAAGCCTTCTGCTTGAGGAGTTTACCTCTGCCTGATATGTGCTGGGAATGAAGACACTGCCTGCCATGCTTGGGACTCCAGAGTTATTAAGGGAACTCTTAATCCTCCACCTGGGCCTCTGGAGCATCCTTGGTAAGGCTTCTGGTTTTCTTCCTCAGTGTTGGTGTCTGTGATAGTTTTTCTCGGGCTTGCTTAGTGGAGAGGGATGTTTCCGTGCAGGGTGTAACTCAGAGTAGTTGCCATTGCTTCTTGAAAATGCTAGAGGATGTAACTGAAATTAGAACACGGTATTCACCTACCTACAGAACAGACGCCGAGTCCATACCTTGGCCACATTTCCTAAAAACGTGTCCTGATGATAAGTAAGGATACTGTAGCTGATGTTATAAACACTTAAGTACTAATTTGTCACTATTGCTCGTGAGATCTCTCTGACTGCCATACTAACGGGAAAGAAATCTCATGTTCTCTCCAAATGGATGTCAGCAGGATGCTGCAGTGTGTAATTGGGTGGGGAAGGTATTGGATCCTTGAGTTTACAGCTGTGGCCATGGTTACTGTCAAATGATGTTCAATCTCAATAAAATCCCTCCTTGTTTCCGTGGGATGTACTATGAGAACACTGAGCTAACACCATACTGTGAAGTAGAGGAGCAGAGCACTGGTCTTTCAATTTTGTTGGACGAGATGATTTGCAAGTGGTTGCCAACTGAACAGAGAAAACAATTCTCCATAGGTGACCCTGGCTCATCCCTACAGAGCCTTTTTGTTAGCAAACCCTGCAATTCCTTCTTTATCTTGCCATCTCTAACGACTTTGCTCAGGAATCATGCACTGGATAGGGGAAAGGCCTGTGGAATGGTCAGCAGAAGTTTCTTATTCCTTAGTTAATTCTGGGCTCAAGGATATTTTAAGGAATTATCTCCCACCAGAGCACATATATCGCTTGGGCACATTTGTTTTAAATTGGAAAATCCAACCACTGAGGTCTTGTGGAATGTCATCTTGAATTCTAGAACTATGAAGTTTAGAATTTAACTCTGATGTCACTAGACCACACATCCAGGGGCAGAGTAAAACATCTCAGTCATCCAAGCCCTTAGTTATTAATAGTCCATCACATAGCTACAACTGGAGTCAAACATTAAACTGAATCTATTTAATTCCAAGGGATCTATTGTAGACTGTCCTCTGTGTAATGAAGGAAATTTTTAATTCTGCATTGCAGTTGGGCTGTACTCCATATTCTGTTCTTCCACCCAGTATGCTATAACCTAGTGTTCATGTACATAAATTTGGTTATCAGAATTGGATTCTTTATCGACTCTGTCACTTACATTATAGACTCAGTTTCTTTTCTTTTCTTAGCTCTCCTTTCAATTAAAAGCATATAATAATTATACCTAAAGGATGTCCCTTTGTTATGTCTATAGTGCTTAGCTGTAGTAAGTACATGAACTTAAATCTTGATAAATGTTAATGGTAATTTTGCTAATAGTTTTTATTTTATCAGTACCTCCCACAAAATCCAATTAAATGAGAATTGAGTTTTAACATGAACACTTTAAGTAATTCTAGTTTTAAGCTTTTTCATCTTTTTTTAAAAAAATTGTCAAATGCTATATGTATGAAGTATTATGTAAGGCTATAATGGAGGCATACATTGTAGAATGTTTAAATCAAGTGAACTAACTTGTCTATGACCTCACATACTTATTATTTTAAATCTACCCAGTTATTAATTTTAAAATAGTTAGCTGCAGTCACTGTGCTGTGACTAAAACTTTTTACTTCTGTCCAGCTTTGGCTTCACGCTTTGTGATCAATGTTTCCCTAATACTTGTTTCAAAGCTAAAATAATTAATAAAATATCTTGTGTGAAATTTTTAGACCCAAATGTAATGAATATATGTAGAAAATTAAATGGAAAGATTTAGGCATTGGCCAGGTGTCTTATACAGTAGTTGATAAGGTGGATTACAGTGTTACTCAGGTTTAATTAATGGATTAGTGGATTACAGTGTTACTCTGCATTACAAATATAGGTTGGATGCTGGTGGTATGGCTCAGTGAGTAGTGGGTAGAGGTGCTTGCTGCCAAACCTGAAAACTTGAGGTCAATCCCTGGGACTTACATGGTAGAAGGAAAGAATCAACTTCTGCATCCTGAAAGTTATCCTCTGGCTTCTATGCAGATCAAATACACACACACACACACACACACACACACACACACACACACACACACTCCTGTGCACATTCACACATACACACACTAAATAAATAAATCCAATAAAATATATTTTAAAATAATATAGGTTGAGAAAGGAGCGTTTGGTGAGGTTTGAAAGTGTGGCTCAGTGGTAGAGCCCTTGCCTAACATTCGTGAGGGCTTAGGCTCTGTTCTCAGCACCCTGCTGTCCCCTCCCTCCAAAAGAAGAAAGCAAAACGTAATTTTTGGTAATAATGAATTATTCTGGACAAAACTGATGGCAGTTCCATCCCTTAAAATTATACTAATGACATAAAGAACCTTTATATCTTGAAGAATTCCTGTGACTTTCAATAACTACTGAATTCTTTATAGTAGTGTATTCTCAAACTATTTAAGAATGGTTTAAACATATTTCCCTCAGTTATAGTAATATGAAATGCTCATGAGGTGTGCTTTTTGTATTTCTCAAAATAGAAAAACTCTCCCCTCAGTTTCATGAACGTCATTTCCTCTCCTGATGGAAATAGAATATAAACACCTGCATCTCATGATGCTAGAAAGTTCTGAGTGCAGGTGGAGATTGCTCCATCTCTGAGGGCCTGACCACTCATTCAGTTGAGGCTAACTGAGGACTTCAATTTGTGTGTGTGTGTTTGATCTGGAGTAAAGGCAGTACAAAATCTTTGATTGATCGTTGATTATTGTGATAAAAAGAGTCATAATATGGCCCAGCAAGGGGACAACATTTACAGCCTGGCTCTTTTGAGAACACCCTGCATAGAGTCATGTTGCCAACGTGGCCTTGCCTGTGTCTCCTTTCTCCTGAAGGTGGGTATTGTGATGTTGCTGTGTGGAGCCATTTTTAAATTGGGTCAGAGCGGACAGATGCTCTGAATCAGTCTATCATCCCTTGACAAGGTAACATGTCCTCATCTCACTTGAAAACGCTTTTATTTTTATTTTTATTTTTGTTTTATGTATTTGCATCTGCCATGCTGTGGATGCCCATAGAGTCCAGAAAAAGGTATTGGCTGCCCTGTAGCTTCAATTACAGTGGTTATGAGCTGTCTGATATGGATGCTGGAAACTGAACTTGGGACCTCTGGAAGAACAGCAAGTGCTCTTACCTGCTGAGTTGTTTCTCCAGTCCCTCTCTGACTCATCTTCATGACTCTAGTTATTCCTGTTGAAAAGTTCACATGGAATACTGGAAACAGAGCTGCATCTTTCCCCAAATTCCAAACACCTTTTGTGTATCATGAAAGTGTCTGGCACTTATGCAAATACCTAGAAATACATTCCTATGCTTCAGGATTTCCTGGATTGAGCATAATCATATTAAGCCATGTGCTGATTACATCCTTGAATTGACTCACTAATATTGTTCAGCTCTTTAAATTACTGTTACTTCCTTTACTGCACTATAAAACTGTCCTCCATTGTATTACTGAAGTTGAAACTATTACCACACCTCCATGGGACTTTCCTATTTAGCTTCCATTACCTGTATGCTTGTTGGAAGAAAAATACTGAAAAGTATTTGTAATCAGGTTCATATGACACAATTGATCTTTTGCTTGATTTTTTTTGGGACAATCTCTGTTGTGCAGTGGTTAAGAATAGGTGTCTGTAGACAGCCTAATCAGTCCATGGCTGTTACTTACTGGTTATGTGGCTACAGCAGCTCTAGTTCTCAATTCCTTATCTAAAAAAAAGAAAACAGTCATGATGTTTCATTGAGGTGTTATGCCGATTATGTGCCTTGATGCTGTACAAATACCCAGAACGTTGTAGAGCACACTGTCCGTGCTGTGTAAATTTTGCTAAGAGGGATTATTTGTTATTGTTTTCTCCTGGTTCAAACTTTAATTAGCTTAATTGTTTCCTTAAGTGGTATTGGGAAGAGATATTTCTTTGAGGCCAGCAGACTTAGCAGCTCTCTATTCTGTTTTCTGTTATCGTCTTCAGTCACAAGGAGTACCACCACGCGTTATCTTTTTGAGAGTTAGTCAGTTTCTCTAACCCAGTGGCAGTAGGCGTCATTTGTGACTTGTAATTCACTTTTCTCCACTTCTCAGTTCTCTTACTTAATAGTGTGCCCCTGTCTTATATGCTTTTGCACTTATGGTTTATTTATCCCATGATGTACATGTATGGATGTCATTCTTCATATCCTCAGAGTCTGATGTGTATCCTTTGACACTCCTGTTAAACACAGGTCAGGGGACTGTCTGATGGACCATGTAGGACAGTCACAAACAAAACCAAGTTTATCTGGTAGGTCTCTCTAACACCTTTTCCTCTTCCCTAATTGCCATGTTCATCTAACAAACAGCCTGGAACTCACACCCATCGCCAATAGGCCATGGTTCAGAAATCATCAACAGGAGAAACATTCAGATCTTAGCTGGATGGTCACGACTCCTTTCACTTTCTTCTGTGGTATTAGAAAAGGAAAATGAACACTGGGGAACAACCGGCAGGTTTTTTTTTCCCCACAAACCAACCTTGTTTTCCACAGGTCAGTCATACCTGGAATTGACAGGCAGTGAAGCTCAGTGTGCCGTCTCTGTAGCAGACTGTATGAGGGAAGTGAGAAAATACATTGGAGGGAAGTGAAAGTGGACTTTGCTGTACTTTTCTGACTTAACACATGCTTACTGAGCATCACAAAGAAACACCATTCCCCTGACAAGATTTGTAAAAACTCAAGCTGGTTTCTGACAGAATAAAAGGAGCTTACCAAACGCTGCTGTCAACAGCCTTTAAGGTCGGCTTCTCTTCCTGAAAGATTTGTGACCAAGGCGGAGGACCTAGCATCTCTGGAAGACAAGGCCCACTTGTACCAGGTAGTCAGTGTCTCCCTGACCAGAAGCATCTGTAACTTATCAGTATGAATCTTTATTCCTCAGAGTCTCAACAAAACTTCTGTTGTTCACTGGAGATATTTATATATTATCTACCAAGCTATCTGACAAAACTTACCCTGGACACATAGGAGGGACAAGGCTCCATGAAGTGGAATGCATGTGAATCCTCTGAGCTGGGGAGCAAAGGCAGTGAACAATAGGGTCAAAGGTGACATAAGGTGACATCTGCCACCTATTAGACTTATAATGAAGTGCCAAGAGCCAACTTGGAAAGAAAGCCAAACCAAATCTCTTTACTTTGTAGTTGTGGCCATGTCAGCCAGGCCTTGCTGGTCAGTATAATTCCATAACATTTCTATCTATATGAAAGAATTACATCGTTATACAACATTCCCTTTTCTACCTGTGTATTTGTTTGGCTGACATAGATCCCACTCATTACACACCACTGTTAATTCTATGAAAGTAGCTAGGATTAATATTTTTAAGAACAGAGGTACTTGGGGAAGACCTTTGGATTTTTATTTTGTCCCTGAGACTCAGAGTTTTTTATGGCTTTTGACAGGTATTCAACTTATAAGTCAGTTTTATAAATCCATCCCTATTACAAAAATAGTAACACTTGGTATTTATTGTTGCTAAGTATAATCTAAGTGTAGTGCCAAGAACTTTTCCTACATATTCTCATTCACAATAACTCATTTGGAGTGAGCAGTGGACCTGGGTTTAAATTCTATACCCGAGTCTCACTCCCAATAGCTAGTGAACTATGGTAGATGGCTTATTTGTTCTAGAATTCATTTTGTTCAACTTAAATACAAAGACAGTACTGTTGATCACTCATAAATGCATGATTCCTTAATTAAGATGGTTCCACTTATAAATTGTCAAAACATTACAATGGTGCTTAAGTGATATGAAATCAGCAGATGATACACTTCATAAGTTTTGATATTTTCCGTGGCTAGCAATATGTGTTGTGATAGTCTTTTGTAATGCTGGCTAGAGCCCTGCTCAACCATGCAATTACTAAGGTAAATAACCAACACCATCCAGTATACCATGTTGCCAGCAGTTTTTGGTTAACTATATTCTAAAACTACATGAAGTACCAACACTTAACTATGAAATATACTTTTTGTTACTTTATTTGGGCTAACTGTAGGCTAATCTGTTTTGAATAAGTTTAAGGAAGGCTAGGTTAGGATATGGTGATTGATAAATTTAGATTTACTAAATGAATTTTTCCTCCCAATATTTCAAAATTATGATGGGTTTATTAGGACACAATTCTACCATAAGCCAAGGAGCACCTCTATAATTGATGCCCCAAAGTACTTAGCACATAGTAAGAACTTAAGAATTATTAGCCATTTTTTCCATTTGTCCACTTTTGTGCTGGATCTGGGAGATGTATATGCACACTGATATGGAAGGGTGAGTGCGCCTGTGTAACTAGCTATGAATGGGTACAGGAGGTTCTGAAATTATCTGCCAAACACGGCTTAAACTGCATATCTGCTGTCTGGATGACCTTTCAAGGTCTGTGCTTGTCCTGCTTTAAGTATTTCTAGGAGAGGAAATACCATAGGCACCTTTGAGTATTTAAAGACAAATGGTATTTTAAATATCAAAGCAACTGGTTTTGGACAAAACAATTTTAAAATTATTGGTAAAAATAAGAGATGTCTGGCTTAATGTCTGTGATTACCCTATACAACTAAATTTAAGAGATAGTCTTTAAATTCTTCCCCAAAATGTCATGTCACAGTAACTACCATAAGCTTTAGCCCTAGAAGAATCTGTGTTCTTAAAAAAATGTATTAAATCAAATTTAAATGTTTCACATGTGATTATAAAGATGTATATGCTTTAAGAGGAAAAAATAATAGATGATTATAAAAATTCTTTCAATTTTCTTATTCCATGGTCTCTGCTGTGTTTTAAGTGATGTTATATGAATTCGTACCATGTGTGTGCTTCACATGGGGTTGCTTCTTTTCAGGTTCATTTCACAGCAGCCTCAGTTTTCATTGTATGCTTTTTCCATGAGATCAAGACACAAGGTTTTCCTCCAACAATGGTTCTTTTCCAATTACAGTTCTGATTTTAACTTAGATGTATATGTATTGCTATCATTCATATTTCTCTAGATGTTCCTAGAATTTTTGGTAATATCTTACTTACGGAATATGTTCACTTACCATAAAGTAATACATTTAACAATGACTACAAAACATTCAATGAATGGTTTCTGAATGGAGTGCAGATCACCCATTACAGTCTCGTGTTACCGTGGTGTTTCTGGTTTTGTGGCTGTGACAACTAGCTTATGATACAATACTTTGACTTTCTGATGTGGTGCCTGTGATTTTCTCAAGTGTCTGGGTTGATGTCCTGGGGTGGTTACTGTGAAATTACAAGGCTGTGCATTGACTAACCTTGGCTAGGTGTAGGCCACCTTCAAAGGATTCCTACATCCCAGTTCTAGGAAAGATGTATCTCTTTCCTTTCCTCAGTGAATGTAACCTCCCCACTCCCTTCATCATCCCTAGCCTTTCAAGTAAGCAGAATATATTATCGAATATTGTCTAGAGATCTTTCCCCCTCCTGATTGTAAAGATACCATTAATATTAATTATTAATACACCATTGGTAATAACTTTATTTTTCTAAAATGGTTTACATTCTTATGTTCATCTTTGACATTGTAACTCATATTAATCCAATCTTCACCTTTTTTCATTAATTTCACTCAATGACTGCAACCATTTTTGAAGTTTCTGTAAGCTGTAAGAATTTTTCAGTGGAGGGTTGGTGACTGTTGGTTGGGAATTGCTTTACAATAATAATTATAATCAAGGCAAGGCAGTTGAAGTAATTTTAGAATATTATAAGGCATTTTAAGGAGTGGAGATGACATTGTGAAGACAAGAGGACTGGGTGTCCCTAGATGTGGGCTTGGGTTACATTCCTCTTCTTTCATGAAAACTTTCTTGACCAACTCAACCAGAAGGGCTCTCCCCATCTTGAGGATCTGAAATCTGGGAGATTATGTCATGTCTAAGATTTAAAAAGTCTAACTGTAAAATTCTGTTAGAAATCATCAGATTCCTAAATGATCATAGGCAGCAGGATGTCCATACCTTTAGAGTATGGACAACAGGAAGGCACAGTATCTATACTATCTGGTGTTGATCATCACTATGTATTAGAAGTTCTGACTATGTCCATGGTAAAACATTCCCCACTGGAGTATTTTTGGTTTAAGTTCTAACTAGTTAATATGTTACCTTTGAGTTTTAATAAATATGTATATAATTTGTAAACAAACATGTTTGTAATATTTATCCTCAGCAGAAATTTCACTCTACATAAAAGTTAATTCAGAACTGCCCAGCTGTAGAGCTGGCTCTGAGCACATATGAATTCAACTCCTTTTGCTCACTTTAAGCATGAATTATACTCAGAATCACTAGCGTTTGATTCTGGCCAGTATCCCCACATTCTTTGTGATAGCACATATCCTTACAACATTTTTGTTTTGTGACTTTATTTTATATATCTGAACATTTTATTGTTTATTTTTTGCAATTTCAGAAAATATATTTTTCATATGGAGATAGCAGTTGTCCAAAATAACGCAACCCAGTTTTCTCATTGGCTAGACACTAACTGGTTATCCATTGTTGTGTACAGTTCACATAGATTACAACACACAAGTAGCTCTGGGAAGACTTTTTCAGAGGCTCCTCCACTTCCAGTGGCTCACAAAAAGATACACGTATGAAATCCTGGGGTTGGTAGGTATTTTTGGTGTTTTGCTGCATGTGCTTTCATTATTCCTCATTGAAAATCCCCTATCAGATAAGAATGTTTGAGAAAAGCAGCAGGAACAATAATACCAAGGACAAAGTGGCTGGGAGTTGGCAGATAAGTTAGAGCTAAAACCAATGGTGATTATTCCCTCATCAGAAACTATTTGCTTGAGGAGACAATCCAGTCAAAGGTAGCTGTGTGCATCTTGAGTGTCACATGATTGATTGGCATATTTCAAGGCAGACAGAAAGGAATTGTCAACATGCTTGCCAGATAGAAAATGAGAACTGTGACATCTGACTCAGTGGATCATTCTTGACCTGCTAACATCAAGTTATAGGCTTTGAGGATGAGAAGAAAAAGAAACCCTGCCTTACTTGCACACAGAGTGACTACTCTTGATGTTTAATGCTGTAAAAGCATTTGTCTTCTATTTATTCTAATACTGAAGAAAAAATTCTGTGCCAGCTAATGTGATTGTCAATCACCTTTATCCTGCTGAGAAGAATACTCAGAAGCCACAATGTTTCTGTCATTGCATTCCAAGTCAGTGATGCTTCTCTCAAGTGTAGAGTCACAGAATGCTAGGACAGTCTGTTTGACTGGGATATTAGCATGAGGTAACAATTCTCTTGGTGAATGGAAGGGTAATACATTGTAGTGAGGACAGACTATGTAGACTAGGAATAGTTTCACAGTCATGCATTGAGGAAAATGAGTGTGTGTGTGTGTGTGTGTGTGTGTGTTGACAGTTGATACATGAGAACTTTCCTATTTTTATAATTCAATGGGTATCTGATTTTGAAGAAATTGGAGGTTGGTGAGAATGTTCCAAGTATCTGTTCCAAGCACACACTGTACTGCCACTGGAAATGGCTGTGTTAAATACATGTTCCCATTGTTCTCTAATTCCATGCCTTTTGTATGTTTATCCAAGTTGGGCATCATATTTTTTTTCTTCATGGATAGGAAAAGTTTCAATGTCCCCAAACTGTGCTCATCCTATTCATTCTGGAATAACCAATGATCTTTATCACTTCCAGAAAGCCATAATCCACCTGTGTATCAGTCCCTTAAATCTGCTGTGAGACTATTGAACTAAGGAGAAGCCTTTGTTTTTCCTCTTCCTCAGACTCCAGTACCTAAACAGTCTCTGCTCTGATGGTCAAAGGCTGTTCATCCACTGAAGGGCAGCTCAGCTTCCAGGAAAGCACACCAGCAGCCCAGGCTAAGTGCTTTGTATTTGTATACAGTATTAACCTCCCATTTGTTGTGCTTGATTATTTTCCACATGAAGGCAAATTCCACAAAGGCAGACCTCATTTCTAATTCCTATACCCTCTAACAACATGTGCACAAGACTCCTCTGAACCTTGCTTTCAAGCTTGGGTATATTTCAAAAGAAAAAGAGTAGTATATAATAGATTTATTTAGAAAAAGTCCTTATCATTACGCAATTGTCCCATGAATCAACAGTAAGCTCATTGAGGACATTTCTTTGGCCACAGCCACCTTGTTGTTCAGATGTTCTCAAGAAAATAAAAAAGGGAAGTGAGGAGGCTGAGGTCTCTTAACTTGAGAGAGGAACGGACTTTGGAGACAAGGTTTCACTTGACGTTTCCACCTTTGGCTTCCACCTTTGGCTTTCTTGCTTTTTGCTGTAAATCTGACCGCATCAGGTATTGTATTGTTAGGCACTTCCTTTTGGTCAGCGACCTTACCCTTTCTCTTCAAGCTTTTGAAAACTTGCCCTTATAACTTACCTTTCGATTTTCTTTCATGTTTATTTTAGAACATTTGAAGCGACTGAACCATGACATCTTAAAAGTGAAGTTGTTTGGGAATCCAATACAGTTAAAAATAAGTCACTAATCAGAGATGCTAAAAGTTCTCTGTAGGGGTCCCTAGTCTCTACCTGACTCCCGAGAATTCAGTCAAATTTCAGTTGTTCTAAGCAAGAGGAGGTGAGATATAGGCAAAAGTTACAGTTAGAGATTTATTAAGTGTTAAGAAATAGTTAAAATAATGCCCTGAGCACTCTTCATCCTTAAAGGAAGCTTTGACTATAATCTCATTTAGGTGTCATTATAGCCTGTGATTCCATAATCTACTCAGAAAAGTACTTGAGCATGAAAGTTAGTGAGGAGGCAGAGGACGTTTATTGCCATGAAATAGAATATTTCAAAACTAAGAAAGAGCTGGGCATAGTGACTCCTGCCTTTAATCCCAGCACTCCAGAGGCAGAGGCAGGTGGATTTCTGTGAGTTTGAGGCTAGCCTGGTCTACAGAGTGATTTCCATGACAGCAAGAGCTACATAGTGAAATCCTTTCTTAAAAATTCAAAACAAATCAATAAAATAACAACACAACAACAAAACTAAGAGAGATCATAAGGCTGGAGGAAAAAGAACTTGAAATACTTTAAGACCTTGTGTTTGGCCTCATCTTTAATGTAAAAAAAGGAAGCTGGAAAGTGCCACAAAGTACTTCACGAAAGGGATCTTTGCCTATTTTACTTATTTCGTTTTACCAGCTCAGGAAATCCCATCCAGTCATTTCTTGATGCATCAGACATAGCAGTTATACGATGGACATGACTCCCAAAGGCTTCTAACGTTGTCATGATCATGCCATTTCCTCTGCTCATTTATGAATGAACATTATGCATGACCATTTCATGAGCAATTGCAGCTTGTGACTTTGTATCCAGTTTCTGTTTTGAATTACCCATGCTGGTAGAATTGTTGGTGGACCAAATTGCACACTTGTTTGTTTCAAGAAAGGGATATATTTGAACCTGATTTTAAATTTTATGATTTTTGTGCTTTTAATATAGCACAATTATAGGTTGATTAGCAAGTGATAATGAAATTGTAAGAACTATGTGTAAAGTGAGGTAAATTTGGTATCTTAAATTGTCTATCTTTTTAGCTTAGAGAAGACCTTTTTCATATGCCTTGGCCTCAAGTTTATGTGTTGAGGTTACAGGGTATGTGATAATAAGTTAATAATAAAATAATACATAAGTGAATGATTATATAACATACAGTGAGATTGAAAATTTAAATTGTTTTTCTATGCTATAGGTTGTTTTTGTTTGCTTTTTTTTCTGGTATTGCTCTTTAAGACAGTGTCTTGCTATATAGCACAGGTTGGCCTGAAAATTACTATGTGATTCAGTCAATTCTTCTGCCTCAGCCTCTTAAGTACTGGTATTATCCATATGAGCTACGAATCGTGGCTTGTATGGCTACTTTTATAAACTCCTGGCAATTATTAACCGAAGGTTCATAAGTCATTGGAAGATGCATATTCAGGAGAAAAGCTCATTTCCTCAAAACAACAAGATGCATATTTCCAAGATACCTGTCTGGTATGCAGAAATTCCCAAAGAACTGGGGTGCTGTTTCTCTTTCTGCTTCGTAAAGTATACAAATGTCGGCTGTCATCAGAACAGATCTTACCTTGGGATGGTTATCCTGAGCTGCATGTCTCTTACTCAGATTCATGGAAAAGACTGAAAGACAGTATTAAAGCCATTGAAAAACAAGGGAATGCTTATGTATACTATCATATCATCTGCAAATAGTGATACTTTGACTTCTTTCTTTCTAATTTGTATCCCCTTGATCTCCTTCAATTGTTTTACTGCTCTAGCTAGAACTTCAAGTACTATACTGACTAGATATGGAGAGAGTGGACAGTCTTGTCTTGTTCCTAACATTAGTGGAATTGCTTTGAGTTTCTCTCTATTTAATTGATATTGGTTATAGGCTTGCTGTAAATTGCCAGACAGTGTTTCCAGTGGTGGTACTGGGACATCAACCCAGCCACAAAACCTTGAACCTACAATCTGTCCTGCCTGCAAATGTTCTGGGGTAATGGTGGCATAGAACTTGTGGGAGTGACCAACCAATGACAGGTCTAATCTAGCTTGAGGCCCACACCATGAGAGGGAGCCCGTGCCCAGCACTGCCTGGATGGCCAGGAACTAGAGGCTGGATAGCCCAGAGACCTAGAGTAAAACCAAACATGACTGCCCCCAAACCCTCAAAAACTAGTGAAATTATTCCTAACGATATTCTGCTATTATGATCAGTGCCTAGCCCAATTGTCATCAGTGAGGCTTCCTCTCACAGCCGATTGGAGTGGATGCAAAGACCCATAGCCAAACATTAGGTGGAGCTCAGGGAACCTCACAGAAGATGGAGAGGAAGGATTATAGGAGTCAGAGGGGTTGAGAACACCATGAGAATGTGGCCCACAGAATCAACTAAGCAGGACCCATAGACTGAAGTGGCAATGATGGAGCCTGCATGGGTATGCACTAGGTCTTTTGCATACATGTTAGGATTGTTACCTTGGTGTTTTTGTGGGACCACAACAGTGGGAGTAGGGGTGTCTCTGACTCTTTTGCCTTCTCTTGGAACCCTTTTTGTCCTACTGGGATGCCTCTTCCAGCCTTGTTATGAAGTTGTGCCTATTCTTATTGTATCTTGTTAGGCTGTGGTTGGCAGATATCCCTGAGAGGTCTGTTCTTTTCTTTTCTGAAGGGAAATGGAGGAGGAGTGGATCTGGAAGGGAAGGGAAGGAAGGGATCTGGGAGGAGTGGAGGAAGGGGAAACTGTAATCAGGATGTATTTATTGTATAAGAGAAGGATTTAAAAAAAAGAATCCAGATCAAGAACAGAGAGGGAGAACAAGGAATAGGAGACCATGGTAAATGAAGACCACATGAGAATAGGAAGAAGCAAAGTGCTAGAGAGGCCCACTGAAATCCACAAAGATACCCCCACAACAGACTGCTGGCAATGGTCGAGAGACAGCCCGAACTGACCGACTCTGGTGATAGGATGGCCAAACACCCTAATTGTCATGCTAGAAACCCCATCCAATGACTGAGGGATCTGGATGCAGAGATCCACGGCCAGGCCCCGGGTGGAGCTCCGAGAGTCCAATTGGTGAGAAAGAGGAGGGTTTATATGACCGAGAATTGTTGAGACCAAGGTTGGATATAAAGCACAGGGACAAATAGCCAAACGAACGGAAACACATGAACTATGAACCAGTGGCTGAGGGGCCCCCAAGTGGATCAGGCCCTCTAAATTGGTAAGAGTTGATTGGCTTGATCTGTTTGGGAGGCATCCAGGCAGTGGGACTGGATCCTGTGCTCAGTGCATGAGTTGGCTGTTTGAAACCTGGGGCTTATGTAGGGACGCTTGGCTCAGCCTGGGAGGAGGGGACTGGACCTGCCTGGACTGAGTCTACCAGGTTGATCTCAGTCCTCGGGGGAGTCTTTGCCCTGGAGGAGATGGGAACGGGGGGTGGGGTTGGGGGGGGCTGGGGAGGTGAGGGGGGCGGGAGGAGGGAGAACAAGGGAATCCATGGCTGATATCTAGAGTTAAATTATATTGTAAAATAAAATAAAATAAAATATTTAAAAAAAGAAAAAAAGAATCCAAATAAAACAAAGTTAAACATCAAAAAAAAAAAAAAAAGGAAAAAAGAAAAACAAGGGAAGAATATTACTAATGCCAAGTATTGTGGAGAAGTGATTGTTTATAATTCCCTATTTAACTTGACCATAGCAGTGCTGATAAATAAGAAATAATACAAACAAAATAATGCCAATAAATAACGCAGTAAAGATCTCATCATGATTTTAATGCCTCAGTTTTTCTAATTATTAGCATATAACCATGGACAGGTTCTTTAGTATTTCAACCTCATTTGTAAAACAGAGTCCATAATGTTATTTTGTGGGGAGGATGAAACTAATTAATTAATTTTTTGTTAGTTTGTTTTTTGAGACAGAGTTTCTCTGTGTAGCCCTGGTTGTCCTGGCTCTCTAGACAGGGCTGGCCTGAAACTCAGAGATCTGCCTGCCTCTGTCTCCAGAGTGCTGAGATTAAAGGTGTGTGTCATTACCACTCAGTGAAATGATTTATTTTTAAAACAACTATTTATTATGTGCTAGCTATGTACCGCATTGGGCTAGTGGAGGTAAAGTACTGAAAAATAGCACTGAGAAAATTATGGAATTGTGCACAAGAAATCTTTTGTGGAAATAATTGCTGCATTATCTATGGTCCTACTAGAAGATCATACTGATTACAGTTTTGCTTTTGTGTTTTAGGTGAAGAGTCATGTGAAGTACAAATTAAGGTTATCAGGCATTCGGAATATGCCACAACAGGAGAGTACGTTAAAATTAAATGTCCTGTGACACACTGTGGTCACAGACCTAATGTGACTTGGTGCAAGTACAGTGAAAAACAATGTTTACCTCTTGAGACTGGACCTCAGCAACACACTAGTTGGGAAGAAAACCCCAAGTCTTCAGTTTTTATTCTCCATTTTGAACCAATAAATGCCAGGGATGATGGATTGTATAGCTGTTCTACAAACTTTAATTCTAATGTTATTTACAGCCGCATAATAGCCATCAATGTGGCAGGTGAGTGCTCTACCCCAGGCCATCCATAGTTTTTTTTTCATTGCGTTTCCATGGAAGAGACAACCCAGATTTCAGGTGCTTTGGTTAAAAGTTGCAACACTTGTATCGCATCCACAATCTGCCACATCTTCCAGACTGTGACAGTCGTGAATACATAAAGTATTTGTGTAGGGGGAGAGAAGAGTGAGGCAAGAACAGTAGAGGAAAAATAATGGAAGTTACTGGTCTTTTTTGAGGTAGGGTCCAGCTGTTCTGGAACTCTCTTTGTAGACCAGGCTGCCCTGGAACTCACAGAGACTCACCTGCCTCTGCCTCCTGAGTGCTGGGATTAAAGGTGTGTGCACCACCACAGCAGGCAGTTACTGATTGTTCTTGCCTTTAGAGATTAAAACATTTATTGGACAAGTTCAAAAATGATCACAACAACATTGTTTTCTTTTTCCTTAATTTTTTTCTGTTGTTGGCTCTTGTTGATTAGAATTTGTAGAAGTTATGTTCACATAAGCAGCAGATTTGTAGTATGAATCAACAGATAAAGATGTAAAAATACCCTATTGTCGTCAGCTTGGAAGACTGTTATAAAGGTGACAGTCCCCAAGATTGAACATCATCGTCTCTATCAAATCTTACTTAATTCTAAAATTCACATCATGTTGTAACAGACCCCAAGAAGCCAAAATAATCTGGATAAAGAAGAGAGTTAGAAGTTTAAGACTTTTCTATTTCAAAACTCATTATTAAAATATAGCTATTTAAATACTATTGTGAGATCAACATAGTAGAATTGAGAGTCTAGAATAAAATTCTGTATAGGATCAATTGACTTTTTATACTATTTTTATTTTCTCTGTGTGGGTGTTTTAGCCTGCGTATATGTCTGTGTACTACATATATGGCTTGTGTTTCTGGGACTGAAGTTACAGATGGTTTGATCTTCCATGTGGGTTCTGGGAATTGGGCCTGGGTCCTCTGGAAGAGCAGCTAATGCTCTCAACTACTGAGCTTTCTCTATGCCTCTCAATTTTTTTTTGTTGTTGTTTATTTTTGTTTTGCTTTGCTTTGTTTTTTTTTGAGACAGTGCTTCAGTATGTACTTTTTGCTGGCCTGAAACTGGCTGTGCAGACTAGGCTGTACTGAAACTCAGAGATCCACTGCCTCTTCCTCCAAATACTGGGCTTAAAAGTATGTGTCACCTTGCCCAACGCCCTCGACTGATTTTTGAGAAGTAAGATAAAAATCATACATATGGGAAAGAAAAGTCTCTTTAACAATAGCGACCGGGAACTTAGCTCAATGGTAGAGTTCTGACGTACTATGTTGGAGGCTCATGATTTGATTCCTAGCACAAAAAGAAAAAAAAATCTACCAAAAATGAT
The DNA here is from genome assembly GCF_949786415.1 of Peromyscus eremicus. Taxonomy (NCBI): domain Eukaryota; kingdom Metazoa; phylum Chordata; class Mammalia; order Rodentia; family Cricetidae; genus Peromyscus; species Peromyscus eremicus. Next base: position 49,645,971 of record NC_081428.1, on the reverse strand, counting down.
GAAGAAAGAAGGAAGGAAAAATAACCCCGACACAAATGATGTTGAGATACAATTGTATATACATATGCCAAAATTGAATTTGAACCTCCTGCTTCATACCATGTAAATAAGTAAGTTAGTAGGAGAAGGAAGAATCTAGGAGAAGGAAATGATGGGAGTTGAATGAACGAAATTCATGATATATGGGAATGAAATCGTCAAATAATAAAAAAACCTCAAAATTGATCAGAAATTTAAATATAAGAAATTAATTCTACAAAACTACTTTTACATAAAACCATACATCTGCATAGAAAACTAAGTCTTGATCTTTTATTTTGTAATCGTTTCCTAGATATGATTATAAAAGCATACAACAAAAGCAGTAGCAGATGGAGTAGACTTCATCACAATTCAACACGTTTCTGCATCAAAGGATCAAGAGTGAAAAGGCGCCTCACAGAACATGAGAAAGTGTTTGAGAATCACATGCCTAATAAGAGACTATTGCCCAACATATATAAAGATGCACCAGAGCTTTCTCCATATCTTCCTGGATCACTTCAGGGAGGAACCTTTCCAAGCTGAACAGCGTTACTTTCCATTGCCACATCTTTGTGTGTGTGCATATATGTGTCTGCACATGTGTGTACGTGGAAGGCAGAGGTTGACATCTGATGTCTTCCTCAATTGCTTTCCACCTTATTTTTTCAGACAAGATCTCTCAGTGAACTTGGGACTCAATGGAATTGTTAGGCTGGCTAGTCAGTGATAACCTGGGATGCTCCTGTTGCTGCCTCCTTAGCTCCTGGATTACAGACAGGAGCTGTCATGTTCTATCTCTTATGTGGATACTGAAGATTCAACATAGGTCCTCAATCTCACACATGTGACCCATCTTCCCAGGTCCAGCCTTATCACATCCCCATCATCACCTTTCTATGGCATTCTCACCCATTTCAGAAGATCCATTTTTATACCTATCACAACTATACTTTTCCTTTCAAGCCCAGATTATTGCCCAAGTTCTCCAGGAAGCCTCCAGGATTACCCTCAATGAACTGATTCTGTAGGCTGTCAATTTGCTTATCATTCAGGTCTATGTCTCTCATTTATCATACATTTCCTTTCCCTGTGTATTATATAAAAATATGTCAAGTTCCATAAGAGCGTATAGTGCCTTACAAAATAGAAATCATGTCTTGCTTTTTGTGGTTGTTTTTCTTTTGTAGAAGTCACAAACATTTCTTTTTAGGATTAGTTTAAATTTCAGCTGAGTATATAGTCTCCTTTAGGGAAATGGTGATTACAGGGAAAGAATAAAAATATTCTTTTTATTTTTGAACCCAAGAGTGCTCTGAGAACTGCTTATGAAATGAGGAAAGAAATATGTCCTGGAACTATGGTTATGCTTGTAATTAGTAAAATTTGGAGATATGATACAAATATTTTGTTTTTTCCCCTTGAAATATCTTTCTGAGGGGATGTTGGAAATGCCCCTGTTTTTGCATATGTTTTGCTTTTTATGTTCACGATAGGAATTGGTTAGTGTAAGGACAAATGTGGACAGAAGGAGGCTTGATTCTTCTTGTGAAAGTAATTGTCTTCCAGAATGAGGAAAGGCACCTTGTGAAACAAACCAGTGTCCAAGGGGATTATCTCACAGAGCCAGGAATAGCCCCTGCATATATATTGGTATATATATATATGATTCTCAATCGTCCCAGGTTAGTTTCTGATTAGGGACATTAGAAAAATGCAGAGGTCATTTCTGTGCATGGAGATGAGTGTTGAGTGAGAAGGCAGGAATTGAGAGGCACAATCTTTGTTTCAGAATGAGCACCTTGACTGACTCTCACCCAGAGCATCCACAGTCTCAGAAGCACCTGAGGGTTGCGTGTTTTATTACATTGCAGGTGTCAGAGGTCACACATGGTCTCTGTGTCTTTATGCCTAAGGAATGAGGGGGAGAGAACCAAAGAAGTCAGATAAAGGTTATACTGTGTTGATAGTAGTCTTTCTTTGGACTTGAAAAGAACTCCTTTGCTTTGTGTACCATGATCTCAAGGTGAAGTTCCATGAATTATGCAGGCTGAACTTGGCCTGGATTATTGGATTCTCTGTTGTCGTGGCAACACTGGAGTCTTTTCTAAATAGCTCTGACTTTAGAGATAACATTGAATACCACCTTAGTGTTTTCTCAAGCCATTTTAATACTTAATCTTGTTTTCTATTTCAGAAAGGACTCAAAATGATTCAGAACACCATCTAATAAGTAAGTATGAAACTAATCAAAATTAGCAAGTTTGTTGTGGTGTTCAGATAAATAATGGGAATAAGGTCTTCTTAATTGAGTTTGTTTGTATTAGATTATTTATTGTTTGCCATCAGACTGTCTTCCCCCAGACAGCTGCATCTGCTTCTTGGCTGCTTGCCTAACCTAAACAGCAGCTGCAGTAATTCGCCACCATTCTGTACCATTAAACTATATGCCCACTGTATGTCCCCTTCAACTGCTCCTGATTGTTTTTACCCTCAAAGAAAGGATCTGGGGTGTGTGTGTGTGTGGAGGGGGGAATCACACACATAATTCAATACTTTACTTCACTGGTTTTGATACTTAGTATCAAAATCATAGTAACCCCAAAGAAGCAGTACATCTTACATCATAACCCAGAACACACACACACATGAAAAGCAAATCCACACAATCCATAGATAGTGGAGTTGTTGGATTTCTGTGCTATGGGAATGGAAGCGTGCCCTGTGTAGTGCAGGGATTTTATTAAGCCCTTGATCTTTCCTTACTAGATGCAGGTACTCTCCCCCCTTGTGATACCAGAAGGGTCTCCCAAAACTACCACATGTTTTTGGAGCATGAGAGATTTTCTGGTTGAGAACCACTGCATGTACTATGAATTCAGATATTTTCTAGTTTGTTTTATATTATTAAAACACTACTATTTTGGGGATCTGGAGAGATTGCTCAGCAGTTAAGAGCACTGGCTGCTCTTCCAGAGGACCTGGGTTCAATTCCCAGCACCCGTACGGCAGCTCACAACTATCTATAACTCAGTGGATCCAACTCCCTCACAAAGGCAAGCAGGTCAAACACCAATGCATATAAAAATAAAAGAAAATACGTTAAAAAAAAAACCCTACTATTTTTTGATTCACTGAGTTGTGTCACAACTTATTTGTAAGTTGCAACCAAACTTGACCAAAGAGGGATCCAGTGAATGTTAACACTGATCAGTCATAACGAGCACTAGCTAGATGCTAAGAAAAGCATATTTGGTAAGAATAAAAGTATTTGATGTTTGGAGATAATGATGTCTTACGAGAGGGAACAAAGGTACAGCATCAGAAACCCTCTGGCAGGAGTCCCAACCACCATTCATAAGCTGTCTGTCTTTGGGCAATTTTTGGAGCAATAACATTCCTTTCAAGTTCTAAAACTGTATAAAGAAAATGGTTTCATGAGCACTGAGCTAAAAATATAAATGAAAGGGCCTGGAGTAGTTTGTGAGAACTGTCACAGAGATCTTTCTTCAGATGACTTGTTCAAGATGTTGAGTGTGAGATGTTCACAAAAGTTAAAAAGAGTAGGTTGATGGTACTGGGACCACCAAAGGAGAAACAGAGGGCCTGAATTATTGTCATAATTCAAACTATGACAATGCAAAGGGGTATTGTTAACTCTAATGCGTCTAGAACGTCTTAATTCTTTTCAGCACCGTCTGACATCCCAGATGCCACCAATGCCTCAGGACCACCCACCATGGAAGAGAGGGTGGACAGGACCTGGCTGCTTTACAGCTTGCTTCCTGTGGGGGCATTGCCTCTGCTGCTTGCCTGTTCCTGCCTGGTCTGTTTCCTGAAAAGGCGCCAAGGTGGGTTGCAATTTCCCTCTGCCCTCATGTGTCACACATTTGGGGCCCATTTTCTAGGGCACAAATTTTTTGCTGGCTAGTTTTTTTTTTTTTTTTTTTTTTTTTCTGAATAATGATTCCTGGGGCACTACTGGTTTCCATTAGAAAACTGAATGGATTAATGTGGGCTCTCCCCAGGCATGGTAAGGCAGATTCACCGCATCACAATGCTAGCCTAGAGTTGTGGCTAAGAGGGCACATGCTGGAATGTTCTCATTCTATACACATCAATCTTAGGTGTGTATAAGACAGCATTTTCCTAGACTTTAATCAAGTTGAAAGGCAGGCAGGTTGAAATAATCTCTTGAATCAACATGTTTAATTTGAGTTATTCTTTTCAAGCGCTTTGCACAGCTATACCACACAATTCCAATGATACACACCCTTATCTAAATAAAGGACCGTTGTCCCCAGAAGGGATTCATATGCGTTTGTACTTTCTATGCTGTCATAAACCCATGCTTGAGTCAGGTTTTTACTCAGTAGCGTTGCATTTGAAAATGTGGACTTGCCTACAATAAGAGAGTTGTGATATTTCAAAAACAGTTGCTTTTTCCTTTTGTAATCAAAATCATGTCTTCATCGTCACCACTGAACAGTAAAACTCAGCAAGAGAAGCATGCTGATCTGGCCCATCTATATTTTCTATTTCCTGTTCTTCTCCTTGTCTTCCCCTCCCCTTTCCTACAATACAAGCCACAGTGTAGCTGTAGAAAACGAGCCAGACAGAGCATCTCTTGTTTGGCTGCCACAAGAGAAAGCTTTGTGTGGACAGAAGAGCTTCTGGTATTTTGAAGTAAGTGCTTCTGGATCCCAGAACCTTTCTACAGTTTTAAGGAATCCCCCTGTAAACCCAGCTCTGCCTCTGTAACTACACAGCACAAGAAACTAGAATAATCTTTATTGGTCATCATATCCAAAGGGAACTGGGAGCATGGATATGTGACAAGAACATTAGTTACATTTTTGTATTTGTTTGTTGAGAATTTCTTATACGCATACAATACATTTTGACCATCGTCACACTGTCCTTTTCTCTAACTCCTCTAACCCCTCCTAGATCCTCCTCCCAATTACACACACACACACACACACACACACACACACACACACACACACACACACCTCTTAGGTTTTTTTGTTGCTGTGAAGAGACACCATAACCACAGCAACTCTTATAAAGAAAACATCTAATTGGAGTGGCTTGTTTATAGTTTCAGAGGTTCAGTCCATTATCATCTTGACAGGGAGCATGGCAGCATGCAGGCAGAAGTGTTGCCAGAGTAGTAGCTGAAAGTCCAACATCTTGCAAGCAACAGGAAACTGACTGACTCACTGGGTGGTATCTTGAGTAAAAGAAACCTCAAAGCTTACCCTCACAGTGACACATTTTCTTTAGCAAGTCCATACCAATTCCACCAAAATCATACCTCCTAATAGTGCCACTACCTATGAGATTATAGGGGAAAGTTACATTCAAACTACCACATTCCACTCCCTGGCCCCCATAAGCTTGTAACAGTATCACAATGCAAAATTCATTTAGTCCAACTTCAAAAGTCCCCATAGTCTATCACAGTCTCAACAGTGTTTTAAAGTCCAAAGTTGAAAGTCTCTTCTGGGATTCATGCAATCTCTTAACTGTAATCATCTGTAAAAATCAAAATCAAAAAGTAGATCACATACTTCCAACATATAATGGCACAGGATATAAATTACCATTCCACAATGCAGGGAAGGGAGCATAGTGAGGAAATACGGGACCAAAGCACGACCAAAAACCAGCTGAGCAAACTCCAAACTTTGCATCTCCATGCCTGATGTCAAAACACTCTTCAGATCTCCAGTTCTGTTCAGCTTTGTTGACTGCAACACACTTGTTTTCCTCTTGGGCTGGTTTCACTCCCTGTTAGCAGCTCTCCTCAGCAAGTATCCCATGACTCTGGCATCTCTACCATCTTGCATTCTCTAAGGCAATCCAGGCTTTAACTTCACAACTTCACGAAATGGCCTCTCTACTAGGCCTCCTTTCAGGGATGCCCCTGTCACAAGCCTGGCCTCAGTGGCTTTCTTTGGTGCACAAGTACATTCCATAACCCATTTTTTTTCTGTCCTTAACTCGAAAGGCAGAAACATGTGGCTGAAGCTGCCAAGTTCTGCTGCTTGCTAGGGCTGAAACATGGAATACTCATTCAATTATATCTTCACCAACTTTCTGTCCTTTACTGCTGAAGGCTGGCTGTCCTGAAACTTGCTCTGTAGACCAAGCTGACCTCATACTCAGAGATCTGCCAGGCTCTGCCTTCCCAGTGCTGGGATTAAAGGCCTGCACTACCACACCCATCTCTAAGCTTTTCTTTAATTCATGAGTTGGAAATTTAGTTGAACAAGGGCAAAAAGCAGCCACTTTCTTCACCAAAATATCACAAGAACAGTCTCTAGGCCAACATACTAAAATTATTCTCCTCTGTAACCTCTTGAGCAAGCTCCCCACAGTTCATCAAATCACATTCAGCATTACTGTCTTCCATGCCCCTACTAGTATGGCCCATCAAGCAGTGCTTAAAACATTTTACTATTTCTCTAACCCAAAGTACCAAAGTCCAAACTCCTCCAAACAAAAGCATGGGTCTGGCCTTTCACAGCAATACTCCAGTCCCTGGTATCAACTTCTGTCTTAGTTAGGGTTTTTATTGCTGTGAAGAGACACCATGACCATGGCAACTCTTATAAAGAAAACATTTAAGTGGGGTGACTCTCTTACAGTTTCAGAGGTTCAATCCTTTATCATCATGATAGGGAGCATGGTAGCATGCAGGCAGATATGGTGTTGGAGTAGTAGCTGAGAGTCCTATATCTTGCAGGTAACAGGAAGTTGACTGATACACTGGGCAGTATCCTGAGCATAGGAAACCTTAAATCCTACCCCCACAGTGACACACTTCCTCCATCAAGGCTATAAACACTCCATCAAAGCCACACTTCCTAATGGTGCTACTCCTTATCAGATTATGGAGGCCAATTACATTCAAACTACCACAACGTATATCCCATTGAGCCAATTAGTGTTGCTCATATACATATAGCTGTGGAGATTCACTGAGGTATGGTAACCTACCAGAGATGATTTCCTCCCCCCACAAAAAGAACTGACTCTTCCTTATCCTAGCAGCTATTATCTGTCATGAGCTAAAGGTTGCAGGGCTCCTGTACTGCCATGCTGGCTGGCTTAATCTTGCAAGAAATCACAGGTGTTATGGGCACAGTCACATCCAGGAGACAGTTTTTCCTCAGTCTTCACCAACCTCTGGCTCTTACAGTATTTCTCCAATGTTACCTGAGCCTTGGGGGAGGAGTATGCTATAGATGTCCCATATATCGCAGAGCTGACAGAAGCACTTTTAACGTCGAGAATGCAATGACTCCCAACCTTTGAAACTGTTCTTCATTAGATCCCACTCCTTCCTCTTGAACTTGAAGACTGTCTTATGACGTAAGAAGTGAGGGGAAGGAAGTGGGCATGTGCATTCTCACAGGCCGAGATGTGCATGGTCCAGTTAGCAAGGCAAAATAAACAGTGTGAGTGCCGGAGTGCGTGAGGTGGGTCCGGTGGGAAGATAGTTTACCTTGCCTTCTTAATACCATTTGATGACCATTTGTCTTTCTTTCTTTTCAATCTTTCAGGGAAAGGAAAGATGCCTTCTGACTTAGCAGAAAGGGAAGTTAACCTGGTACGTCTGAAATATCTGCTAAGACAAACACATTTTATATTACACCATATGTATTTTTTCAGTAAGTTTATATGACATTATCACACACACACACACACACACACACACACACACACACACACACACACTCCAGATTTTTCCCATCAGCTGTGATTGCCTGCATAATACTTGAGTAAGATAGGGCCTCTAAACAACTTGCTATGGAGTGGGGAGGAAAAGATGGTAGTCAGTAATGGATGGGGAGAGAACCGTTTGCAGTGTGGTCACTATAAATAAACCCTCACTTATATTATTGTAAGCACTGAAATGAAATTTATTGTGGGAAAAAGCACCAAAATAGAAAGGGAACAAGTTGGGAAGAGGAAGGGGACTGTGAGGATTGGGAAGGGGACAAGAGAGACCAATGGAGGGTGGGTGACTATGAACAAATCTATCGTATATATGTATGTCATGTAAAACATTATTATGTGTAGTTACTATATGCTAATGAAACATTAAAAATTAGCAAAACAGAAAAGTCCAGGGTTCTGATCTTATTTCAAAATGGTCCTTCTAAGGTAATGATTCTCAACCTTCTTAATGCTTCGACTCTTTAATACAGTTCCTCATGTTGTGGCGACCCCCAACCATAAAATTATTTCCGTTGCTACTTCGTAACTAATTTTACCACTGTTATAAATCATAATGTCAATATTTTTGGAGATAGAAATTTGCCAAAGGGCTCATGACCCACAGGTTGAGAACTACTGTTCTAAGGGACTAAAAGTGGTTTTATAAACATGTCCACTCAGTCATAACACACTTAACTTAAGAGGGTTAGACTTTTTGAAAGTGAGTTATAAACCAACATGTTCATTTTTAAAAGAGCCTTATAACTGCAATAGGTCTGCAGGGTGAGATGGCTGCCTGTCTAACATCCTTTATCGTCTCTGGCCACCACATCACAGTGCACCTACCTGCCTTGTGGCACCCGCTGTTTTTATAGAGTGTTACAGGAGAACTTGAGCTGCAAAGAACTAGGTTCATGCTAACAGAGTTTACATGACAATGAGCCATTCTGGTGAAGAGAGCCAAGCCAACTGAACAGACAGACTGAGATTGGAAAATATAGCCAGGAACCTCGGTGGTAGACAGTGAATTTGCAACTCTTTAGCAATTCATTTGACAGTCTTCAGTGCCCCCCATGCAGGCTCATTTTGTGTGGGGGCACTTTTCATCTTAGCCAATCCACTCTTGGCTCGGTCAGACCTCCAGCCTTCGTGTGATTTCTGGGTGCTCACCTCACAGGAAAATTGCAGCATATCAGCCGTTATTGCCTCATTTCTCAAGTTAGGACTAAGTGTGCTTTGAGGACAGAGCTTTCCTCAATAAGTATAAGAGAAATCCTACTGCATATGTCATAGTGAGACTTACCAAGGACCAGAGGAGTGTGACTAGTCAAAGGTCAAGAACTTTTAGGAAGAGCATAACTTGGCTGGCAAAGTGGAGATTTAAAAAAGTCAAAATAGAGCCCTGGGGGAAATGGACCAGTGGGTAAAGCACTCTGTGCAACTGTGAGGACTGGGTTTGGATCCCCACAACTTATGCCAAATCTGGGTGTGGTCGCACACACTTTAAAACCCAGTGGTGGGAGAGGAAGTGAAAACTGGTTGAACCAGGGGCTCATTGGCCATCCAGCCTAGCTGAAAGCCTACTTGAAGTACCACCTTCAGTGAGAACACCTTTCTCAATAAATAAGGTAGAGAGGAATAGAAGAAGAAACCTGACATGACCTCTGACCTCTACATGTACACACATGGGTGAATGCACCTACTCACACACATACAGATACACGCCCTCTCCCTTCCACATATGAAAGTTAAAACCCTAAATATTAATACAACATCATTTTTACCATCTGCACTTTTTGTATAACCAGGAGATGCTAACAAATAACTGAAAAGAGGGAGAAAATATCAAAATTCACTTCAGTTTCCACAGATTTCCCTCTGTCTCACACCATTTAGGTCTCTGGCACTATTTAAATGTGTGCTTTTTTTTGTGGTAGAAATAACAACTAGAATAATATTTTAGAACTTAATTGAAACTTTATTCTTTAAAATTGGCTTCCATTTTCCAATTTAGCTCTCTCATCATAATGTGTATTGGATAACCCATGATGCTTCCTTCCTATTCCTGTTTTCCCGAGGAGGTCTCAGGTCTTTTTGCTTTGGGCTTATCTTTTGATGTTCTATGTTCCACAAGCCAATATGTTATAAGCTGCCCAATGTTTTCATGGGATTATTTTTCTCTTTTCATGAACTGGACTGTGATTTTTCCATGGAAAGTGCATTGTGTGTATGTGTTGTGACCTCAAATGGCCCATAATACAGCACAAAACAACTGTTTGGGAAGAACGTAGTGAACTTCAAATGTTTGGCCTTTTGGGCTCAGTGGTCAAGAACCTGTCTAGCACTCATGAGGACCTGGACATAACATAAAACAAAACAAAACCAAACCAACCAAACAACCCCACCCCAAAACAAACCAACCCTTTCATTCTTTGATAATACAAAGTTTAGTGAAAATGTAGAAAAAAAAGTAACTTACATGAGGAACAATAGACGGTCTCTCTCAATGTGCATGACAACATGTAGCCTTTCACTCAGAGTCTATTAATCAATATGTTTTGTCCCATCCTTACGTGCTACATCTCTTTTCTCTTGTAGGTTGATATTCCAGTGAGTCCCAGGACAAATTCCCAAACACTGCCATCAGAAACTGGCATTTATGATAATGATCTCTGGTCAAGTGTCCAGGAAAGTTCTGAATCTACAACTAACTCCCAAATGGAGGGAAACAAACAGGGCATTGTTTATGCTTCTCTGAACCATTCTGTTATTGGAAGGAACCCAAGACAGGCAAAGAACATACAAGAGGCACCCACAGAGTATGCATCCATTTGCAGGAGAAGTTAAATCTGGTACTGACATAGACTGTGAGCACTGCATGATGGACTTGTCAATACAACTGTCTGGACCTCTGGTGTCAAATTTTCATGATAAGATGGTTCCTACTGGGCTGTGTCGTAAAGGTCCATGGAATATTTAGTTAATTTCTCCTGAAAACTTTGGAAGAGTTTTGTACAAGAGCCCTGAACAATAGACTTTTCTCTGGGAAAACTCATATCACAAATAGCAGAATAATAGAATGTTTAAATTTGACCATGTCTTACCCAAGGTGTGAATTTAATATTTCCTTTGGAACTATCAGAGAGGCTTACAGGGAAAAAAGAAGTGTGACATTTGGATCGGCTCACTACACATTCTAGAAAAAGAATGGCCCAATTTGACTGACTAATCATAAATACAGTAATGATTGTATGTTCCCAATCTTCCATGATAAGACAATTTCTCATGTCAATCTATAGCTAAGGTTTTATTTTTTTAATATAAAGGAAAATTATCTTGGACTCAATTCAGAAAAAGATTAGAAAAGGTAATTGGTGCAATACAGATACAGAAGATGCCAAACAGAGGTGGGGCCAATGTACATTATCCCCGCTAATGAGATGCTTATCATCACCCTGTTAAATCAAGAAAGTCGGGTAGTACAGGATTCATCAATGTATAGTGAGCACTTTTGTAATCAGAACGATAGTGTTTGGATCAAGTAGAGTAATGTGCATGAATGTGATGCAATGCTACTGAACTAATACACGTAGGAACATACGAACAAGAGTCAACGGGAGTAGATATTATAAGGCAAATCCAGATTGAACTTTTAAACCACCGTGTGCTTTACCTGAGAGCCAACTCAAAGGGCTGTTCAGAAAAAAGAAAGAGTCTGGAATATTTAGTTGATCAGTAGGCGTTGACATACTTTCATTAATGTCTGTTTCTTGCTTCTTATCAAGTGAATCAGGACAAATCATATGTAATGAAATATGGCGTATGGAGGTCATTCAGGTTTAAATTCTGACATTGTAGCTACTTGAGAGGATAGATTTTCAGGTGTGCTGAATTTCCAGATTACTCGAGTCTAATTATTTAAAACATAGCTCATAATTTTATTCATTAGCTTGAGGCTTGAGTTCTCTGACTCTGAAACTGAATGTCGTCATCATTTTAGTATGCAGTGGATGGTAAAAGCTAGAAGCCACTAGAACAAACACATAAGCTGCTGAATGAGAGAATGTGGTCCAAGTAATTGTGCAGGTGTGTGTGCGTGTGTGTGTGTGTGTGTGTGTGCGTGTGTGTGTGTGTGTGTGTGTGTGTGTGTGTGTTCCTGTGCCCATGCATGCTAATATGAAAACGTAAGACATGACTTACAGAAACAAGACAAGAAACCAATCAGATTGCCACCCTATTTTTAGTTTGCTTAGGAGGTACAAAGCACTAGAACAAATTAGGCATTAAAGAAAATAAGTTCTGAAACGGTGAGAATAGGAATGTGGTTAGAGAATGTATTCAGAAACAGACAACGTAGAGGCCTTACTGAAAAACTTTTCTCACCTACTGCTCACATCAGGTTTCAGTTCCCTGGATTTGGGACAGCAGACACTGTTTTCAGATACTCTTGCACCAACTCTAGGTAAGCTCTTTCAACCAGGTGCATTTGTGGGTATTTATGCAAAAGAGTCTTAAAATAGCTGCTTTAGCTGCTCATCTTCAAAATAGAAACAGGAACTGTGGGGGATGAGCACAGCGCCCTATCCCTCTTATCAGATCAACATGTGAGTTGAACAATTCTATCAGAATAGTCTCCAATTCTAAAAACAAAACTCTTCTGCCTATTTTGTTTAAAACAATCTTTTAAAAACTCTGTGTGTGTATGTATATCTGTGTATGCATGTGTGTGTGTATGTGTGTGTGTGTGTGTGTGTGTGTGTGTGTGTGTGTGTGCATGTGGTGTATGTGTGTGGTGGCATATGCACACGTGTGTGCAGGAGCCAGAAGAGGACACTGGGTGCCCTTTCCTATTGCTCTCCACTTCACTCTGTTAGGGAAAGGTCTCTCCTTGAACCTGGAGCTAGGCCTGTAGACAGTAAGCACAGTGATGGATCCTTCTGTCTCTGGCCCCCACATTGCTAGGGCTATCTGCTCATGCCCAGCTTTTTACACGGGTGTGGGCCATCCAAACTCAATCCCCAATGCTTGCACAGCAAGCGCCCTTACCTGCTGAGCCATCCCCGATGCTCTTAGTCGGGCAGCGGTGGCGGCGCACGCCTTCAATCCCAGCACTCGGGAGGCAGAGGCAGGCAGATCTCTGTGAGTTCGAGGCTAGCCTGGTCTACAAATCAAGTTCCAGGACAGCCAGAGCTGTTACACAGAGAAACCCTATCTTGAAAAACCAAAAGAGAAAACATGAATGTTATTATTATATTTTACAATGAAAGGCACTGCTAGAGATTTCACCTCTATGAATGGTCCATTATGTTTATGTTTGTACCGTGCTTGTAAAAAATCACATATCATTTATGCTCTTATTCCTACTTAGCAAATATATATACATATACCTTTTCTCAAATACATCTGTTCCAGGATTATTTTCGTGTTTATTTAAGTTACAGATGGTAGATAGTTTTATGATTTCCACGAACTTTAAGATTGTTGATTGTTCCTAGTAAGACAGTAAAATTCTTAAAATTTACCTGAGATTGAAGAAGCCAAAACTTACCAGTAGCTAAAACACTGAAGAAGACCCCCTCACCGCTCTGGCCTGGCAATCAACTGCTAGTAACTCAGCAGGCAGGAGCAGCCATTGTAAGCCCCTTCCCCATCCATGAGGGACATTAATGGCACCAGTCTTGTGCTGTCTTGCCCAAGCAAACCCAGCTGTTGTGAGTTCATGGGTACAACACTTATGTCATGGCCCAAAGCCAGCATTTTACAGTGCTCCTTCCTGTGTCCCAGCTCAAACGTTCTTTCCCTTCTGTCTTCCTTCACCTTTCTTAGTCACTGGAAGGGATGCTACACATGTCACATTTACAGGTGAGCACTCAACAGTCACTTTATCTTGACCCTTTGACCAGCTCTAAGTCTCTGCATTGACCACACCCACCACATTAAGAAGCTCTTCTGACCAAGGCTGAGAGCAGTCCAGATCTGTGGGTATAAAGGTAAGTATTTCAAAACCTGCTTGGCCAGCTGACAATTTACCGAGCATTTTCTCCATTTTTCTTTTATTGAAAATAGTTTTTTTCATACAATATATTCTGATTGCAGTTTCCCCTTCCCCAATGCCTCCAAGGCCCTCCCCATCTCCCCTCCCATCCAAATCCACACCCGTTCTGTCTCTGCTTAGAAAACAATTGGGCATCTAAGTAATAATTATAAAATAAGAAAACCCAAAAACAAACAAATCGAAGCAGGACAAAACAAACAGAAACAGCATGAGAAACACAGATAGATGCCATGAGACACATGTTCACACACATAGGAATCCCATGAAAACACAGGACCTGAGGTCATAATATAAACATGAAGGACCTGTAAGATTAAAAAAGAATATGCCCTGACCAAACATTATGAGACCAAGAGCCTCCAGAGATTCCACTGAATTCATTGTGTGTTGTCCATCTGCTGCTGAGCAGGAGGCCTGCTCTGAAGAGTAGTTTGTATATCCAGTAAGATTCCATTGTAGAAAATTAATTTTCCATTTGTGAGTGGTTAGCCATGGGAGATGGCTTCTGGGTTAGGGATGGAGGCTTCTGTCCACATCTTTCAGCTCAAAGACCCCCTCTGGTACAGACCGGTGCAGGCCCTGTACAAGCTGCCTCCGTCTCTGTCTCTCTGAGTTCATATGTGTGTCTGTCCTGCAGTGTTTAGAAGGCTCTGTTTTCTGGGTGCCCTTTTTGCCATGTGGCTCTTACGTTCTTTCAGCCTCCTCTTAGGCAGGGTTTCCTGAAGGGAGGGGTTTTATGAAGACATCCTGTTTAGGACGGAATGTTTCAAGGTCTCTCACTCTGTACATGTGTCTGGATGCAAGTCTCTTATTTATTCCCATTTATCCCCCAACACAAAATTAACTCAATTTTTTTTTTGTAGACTTTTTGTCTCATATTGCTTTGCTTGGGATTTTTTTTCCTTATTGGTATTTTGCTTGTGTATTATAGCTTATAATTCTGTGTTTTCATGGGTTCTGTTTGTGCTTGGGTATGTACATGTTTCTTGTGCTTTCTCCTTTAAAACATTTCTTTACTCTGGTTTGTTTTCTAAAGAGGTAAAGAAAAGGTGTGGAGTTGAGTGAGTGGGGAAGATCTGGGAGGAGTTGGGGGACGGGAAATCATATTCAGAATATATCTTATGAAAAAATATCTTCAATAAAAACACATAAAGAATTAAAATAATTAAAAATTAAAACTTTTCATCAGAACAAATATCAAGAAGAAAACACAGATGTTTTCCATGTGCAGTTTTCTGCAATGTGCACAGCTGGTCCCCATCAGCATCCTGCAGAACAGGAGACTAGTAAATGAGGACCAATGCTAAGATATCATTATCAACCAAAGTATCTAGTGTGCCTTAAGATTTATTCTTGGTATTCTTGTGTCTATGGAGTTTAGACTTGCATAATGACCTTTACCTATCATTATGAAGACATGAAGAATAACGTTGCTACTTACCTACTACACACTGAGTTCCACCTATCCAACCCTTCTGTCCTCTTAACTCCTGGAAACTGTGTAATCTGTGTATTTTATCTGTAGCTTTGCCTTTTCCAGAACATCTGGAGTCACATCCTATGTGTCCTTTTCATACTGGCTTTTTAGATGCAGTAACATGTATTAGTTCTGTCATGTTTCCATAGCTTAAAAGTTTATTTCTGTTGAATGATATTTCATTGCTTGGACAACTTATAGTTTATTCATTCTCCTTCTGAAGGAAATCTTGGTTGCTTCCAAGAACTTGGTAATCTTGATGTGCTATAAACATCCATGCAGAAGTCTTTGTGCAAGAATAAATTCTTATTTTTTTTGGATAAAAGCAAAGGAGGATGATCGCCGGCCTAGGGTTGTGTTTACTTTTGTAATAACTGCTACAGTGGCTCTACCATTTTATATTCCCACCAACTTCCTAGCCAACATTTAATGTCATGTTTGGGAGTTTCATCATTTTAATGTTCAGCAATAATATCTCATGGCTGTTTAAAATTTAAATTCCATAATGGCATGTGGTCTTCATCATCTTTTATAGACTTACTTGCCTTCTCTGTATTTTCTTTTGGGAGGAATGTGTTCAAATGTCTCATCCCAATCTATGGTTCATCTTCTTATATTCAAGCTAATCATGGAACTTATTTGCTACATTGGCTGTCACATTAGATTGCAGACTTAAAAAAATTATTTTATATGTATGGATGTTTTGCCTGCATGTGTGTGTATTCATACAAGCTGTCTCATGTTCATGAAATCCAGAAGAGGGCATTCCCCTCCCTTCTCTCCTCCCATCTCCCCTCTCTCCCGCCTCCATCCTCTCCTCCTCCATTTCTGTTCAGAAAAATAGCAGGCCTCCCATGGGTATCAACAAAACATGGCCTATCAAGTTGCAGTAAGACTACGCACCTCGCCTTGTTTTAAGGCTGGGCAAGGTGACCCAGTATGAGGAATTTCTCATATTGGATGAGCCATCTCTCCATCCCTATCTGTGGGCTTCTTAAGGGTAAATATTGTCACATTCCCATTTAGTTTCACAACCCAGTGTTTGGCGTGTATTATAATTAAATATGTTGAATGTTTGTGAAGTAAACCATCTACTTGCTTTTATAGGCAAGGGATGATCTTTATGTCAGATGCATAGGAACTTTTGGGAGCATATTAGTAATGTGAAATCACACTCTTCCCACCCTAAACATGGATTTGCATTTGAACAAAGTCCCAGGTGGGTTGCATGCCCTCTCTGTGTCTTATAATTCACTGAGCCTTTGTGAGCATCTCTCCCCAACCTCAGTCAAGTGCAGTAGGAAGCAAAGGTACATTTATAGGAGAGATGATTCTGGAAAGTTCTATTTTGAGCGGGTACAGGAAAGGCCTCACCACCCCACTCAGAAAGTAAAAATGGCAAGTAAAAAAGAAAACACAACTTTAAAAAAAATTCTTTTTAGAAGCTTGTGCCAAAGAACTTGGGAATATGAGAACTGAAAGTTCTGTGCTAGAAATCAACATACAGCCTCAAAAGCAAATTATAGATGTTGATTTTTAAATTAAGCCCTCTCCAGGAGTAAGAACCAGTAAACACTCTGTGTGCATTGCTTCACCTGAGTTTATGAACACATGCTTGAATCTCCTGGTTTGCTGGCTTCTGAGATGACATGATGGACAAAGACCCTATTTCTGCATGACATTGTGTACTGAACAAAAATTGTAACCCCGCAGCTAAATGATGTCATACAGGTAGTTGCAGAACATGTGGAAACCCCATGCAACTCTCAGTCCCTTGAAGGTAAAGCTTGTTTCTTATTTTACTAGAATCTTCATTCCCTAGAAACTGCCTGGAGGGTTAGGAAGAAACTCCAATTCACCATGTCCTTCTCTCTCTATTGGTCTTTAACCAAATAAGAAATGGAGGAGTCAGAGCAGGAAAATTATCAATATCAATAGTAAAAATGAACTGGCGTGCATGGCTTGAGCCCAAAGACAAAAGGGATTTCCCAAAACTTCCTTTCTAAATCCTGCTTTGCCTTGCCACTCACATGCGGGTAGAGTTGATTTACAGAGAGACGCTCCAGCCTTGTGGAGGTGCCAGCTGGCTCCAAGCTTTGATTGTAGACACAGGAAGAGAAACAGGATGAACACTTCCTGAGCTTTAATGTAAGAGTTTTTTTTCCGAGGTTAATGTGGTCAAAAGGGCAAGAGCCCTGTCTCTCAGAGCCAGCTAAACATCCTCTTTCTGGAGGGCGTGCCTGAACAGAGGGTAGGCCAGATAAAGATCCTATTTTGTGGCTAAGGTAAAGCCATGAGGAAATCAAAAGAATGGCTTCTTGCTTGTTTGAGTTTATAACAAGAATGCACAAAATGTTACACTAATTACTGGGTGGAATAAAATTAAAAGTGCAGTTCTTTAGGAGAGATCAAAGAAATATAATTTGTGCTTTCTCTTCTAGCTAGACAAAAGAAAAAAAATTTAATTGGAGATAGCCATTCTAAGGGTATGGGGTATTTTGTAAAGCTGTTTCTGTTAGTGTGTATATACATACATACATACATATATATATATATATATTCATTGTCCTATTTTTATACATGTATATATTTGATCATATTTACTCTCTGATCCTCTTCCCAACTAGTCCCCCTACTACTATAATGTCCTTTTTGGATTTTGTTTGTTTTTGGTGACTCAATGAGTTTCATCAGGGTTATTTATGAGAGCAGGCGTGGGAAGGTTGTTTATAGGAGCATAGACGCTTTACCAGTGGCTGTATCATTGAAGAAAATGTTGCTCCCTTTTCCAGAAGGCATTACCTACTTATAGATCTTCAGGGTTGCAGGTGGGTGGGCTTCATTTGCCCCTCTCTGCTCCGTGATGGGATATTGATAGGCCCATTCTTTTGAAAGGGCTGTGCAGGTACCCATATTGCTGTGAATTCAGGAGTTGATATGGGCCAGCAAGATGGTTCAGTGGGTAAGGCTGCCTGCTGCATGACTTGGTGGCCTGAGTTTGATTCCTGGGACCCACTTAATGAAAGAATTGACTCACACAGTCTTCCTTTGACCTCCACATGTGTGCTGTAGCATATGTATCCCCCTCTGCCCAAACAAAGAAAGTAAAATCTAATTCTTTAAAAAGAATTCAATTGTCCCCGAAGTCTTCATTCTACAATGCCTGGCTCCTTCCTCAAGCTCTTACATTCTTTTTGCCCCTCTTCTGTGATATTCCATGAAACTGGAGTGGGAGATAGACATGTCCTATTTATGACAGAGTACTCAAGCACTTATTGTGAACACTTTGACCAGGTAGGAGTCTCTGTAGTTACTCCTGTAAGCATTGCATATCTTGACAATGCTGGAAATGCAAACATGAAGATCTGAGTTTGACCACCCAAACCCATGTGAAAATAACAGTGAGACACAGCAGTGCCAGCCAGGATCTCAGCTCTGAGGAGGTAGAAACAGGAAGGTCCCAGAGGCTTCCTGACCATCCAGTCTAGTCAAATCAGTGTGCTCCAAGTCTGGTGAGAGACCTTGTCTCAAAAGTTATGGTAGAGGAAGTGAGGAAAACACCTGACATTGGTCCTTGGCTTCCACATGCATGTATACATTTATGAACGTATATACATACACAAAAAAATGCATAGTTAATATGCTTATATAACAATAACTTTCATTTTTATTTATGACAGTGCTATGAACTTAGCCAAGTCTTAGTAATTATATTGATAATTTTATTTAGCAGGAATGCCTAGAATTTTATCAAGCTCTGTGAAATAGTAAATAAATAGAGTTTAGAAAGTTCAAACTTAGTAGCCTGGAATGGTGGTGCATGTAAATGGTCATTTCCTGTTCCAACTGCCTGTTCCCAGATTACTACAGGGCCAATAGCTCAGGCTTATTACTAACTAGCTCTTAGATTTTAAGTTATCCCATATTCCATATTTATTCTCTGCCATGTAGCACCTGTATTAGCATGGTATGTTCATCTCATGTTCCCTCTGTGTCTGGCTGACACCCCTGGCTCTGCCCTTCTCCTTCCTATCATCCTTAGTTTGGTTGCCTCACCTATGCTTCCTGCCTGGCTACTGGCCAATTAGTGTTTTATTAAACCAATTTGAGTGACAAATCCTTACAGTGTATGAGAGGATTATCCTACAGTAGGTGCATGTCTGTAATCCAAGTCCTCAGGAGACTGAGGCAGGAGAATCACAAGTCTAAGGCTAGTCTAGGCCATGGAATAAGCTGCTGTCTAAACAAAACAAATCAAAAGACAAATAGAAATATTAATGACAAAAACCCTTCACACTTTCTTACTATTCACAAACTGCTGAAGATGATTAAAATGATAGCTCCTACCGTAGATTATGCTGGCTTTCAAACTTTAGAGAATTTTTATTTTCTTTGGATGGTATTCAATATAGAGTTTGGACCAATGTGATCTCCAAGTTCGCTTTACATCTATAAATGCTCAGTGTACCTTCTTTTAAACTTAAAAAGAATAACTTAAACAGTATAGTACATGTATTCCAATCATTGGTGGGATGCTAAATTGAGATGATGCTATTTAGGGCTTTCTATGGCTCATAATTATGCATGAGCACCACTGCTTACAATAACAGGCAGCTACCATTTGGCTGTTGGTTTTCCACACACCAAACACTGTTCTAAGAACTTTATGTATACGACTTGTTTAATTCTCCCAACCACCATATGACAGAGGTGGTCATTGTGTTCATTCTTCTGATCAGAAAACTGAGGCACACAGTAATCAAATAACTTGCCCATGTTCGTATCACTAATAACTTTAAGGAGTGAGTTGCAAGCTAGCAGACTTGTTGCAGACCCTATGTTTCTCTCACTCAAGAAGCTACAAAGGAGTCCAGTTGTTCTGGGCCCTGTCATATGCACAAGAGCTGAGAGTGATGTGATGCCTTAGAGCTGTGTGTTAAAGCTGACTTGGGGGTGTTTGCTGAGTCCTGGGTGAGATTCGTAGTGTTTGCAATTGTCTGGTTATCAGTGGGAACTGAGCAGTGGATAAAAGGAATCACAGCCAAGGGAAATAGATGGCACTGCGTGGGAGTGGGCAGCATGCTTGTGGAAAGAAAGGGCAGATTGTAAGATGGCTGTCAGGGCAGGTATGCTCAGAAGGAGAAAAATGAGCAGACTGTGAGTGAGAGATCAGTGATCTCAGTAAGAGTGGCTGGAGACAAAGCAAATGGCACACAAAACCAGCATTTGCTGAGAGCTCAAGCCATTACATGTGAGTGTGGGGGCCCTAACATGTTCCCTACCTAGGCCTAGTCCCAGACTAGAGTGGGCTTATATCTGAAGATGAAGACACCCCTGGCTTTCCTGGAGAAGAGTAATGTGGAATGAGAGAAGGTGCTGCTTCCAGTAACAATCCTGAGAAAATTTTAGTTCGTAGGCAGAACTGACAGCTCTTACCACACTTCCCCTCCCTCAAGAAGCATGGATATGTTGGGCAAACAAATAAAACAGGATCAGCAATAATGCCAAAAAAGGAAGGAGAGGCTGGGGTGGGGGCAAATTGCTGAACCAAATTTATGGTTAAGGGTATCACCCATAAGCTAAAAATGAACTCCAGTGGTCTCAGGAAAATCAGAGGGTAACACATTCACTAAACCCCATATGTCTTGTGAACATCTAATTTAACTCACTTTTAGCTGACAACTCTAAAATATGCTGGTCCTGTGGTATACGTTCTATGGAAACCAAAACAACTTTCAAACAGACACAACCACACAATCAAGCTGTTTTATTTTGTGAAATTCTTATTCTGTACTGTAAGAGTTTTTGAGCATTTCAGAAACTCCAACTAACAGTATTATCAAAAAATATATCTATACACATTCACACATAGATACACAGACACAGAAATTTTCCTGGACACGTACGTATATTTAGTTAAAAAAAATGAAAACTAAAAATTTTTAAAAGGCTACCACTTGGTATAAAGAAATAATAGTGTAGAATAAGCAAAGAAAAAAAATGATTCTTGCTATGCTGGTGGTGCATACTTTTAATTTTAGCACTCAGGAGACAGAGGAGGCAGATGAGGCAGAGGCAGAGGTAGAGGCAGTCGTATTTCTGCTAGCTCAAAGCTAGCTTGCTCTACATAGTGAGTTCCAGGACAGTGGGGGCTACATAGAGAGACTCTGTGTCAAAAAACTAAAGAAAAAAAGAAAATGAGTCTTTAAAAACTATATTTTAGCAGGACAGTGGTGGTGCATGCCTTTAATTCCAGCAGAGGCAGAGGCAGGTAGATCTCTGTGAATTCAAGTTCAGCCTGGTCTATAGCGTGAGTTCCAGGACAGACAGGGAACACAGAGAAGCACTGTCTCAAAAAACAAACAAACAAACAAAAAGAAAAAAATTGTATCTTCTGGAATTTGACTTTGGAATCATGGGAATTCTTTACAACATTAGGCAATAATAATACTTCAAAAATAATTTTTAAAATTAAAAAAAACCCCTAAAACCATCTCAAATTCATGTTGGGTTGATGGCATAGCCAGACAGATAAAATAAATGTATGTAATGATTTTAATCAGTTTGATATGTTATAAGAAAAAATGAGGTGGAGAGTTATTTTAATCCATATTTTTCATAGTAAAACTAATACTTTATTTTGGAAACAGTACATAGAGGGCTAAGGAGATGGTTCAGTCAGTATTGTGTTTGCTGCACAAATATAAAGGTCTGAATCCAGTCCTCTAGGATCTACATTAAAAGCTAAGTGTAACGGTGCCAGCCTGTAATCCCAACAGTGGGGACGCAGAGACAGGAAGACCCTGGGGCTTGCTGGTCAGTCAGTCTGGCTAAATCTACAGGCTGCAAGTTCAGTGAGAGATTCAATCTCAAAACCACTAAGATGGAGTGTAACTGAAGAAGATAACCAACATCAACCTCTGGCCTGTACACAAACACATTGTTTACATACATGCATACATACACGTGCACATATATGCAGACATACAACCCCCCATGCATTACCTCCAAAATAAAAATGGATGACATACAGAGAATATAGGGTGCAACAAGGCTGTGTGTATGTGGTTGATGGAAAACGAAGCCCTCCTGTGGGACACAAATGAGCACAAGCATAAACCAGATGCTAAACAAGGACCTGAAGCTCAGTTCTAAATTGAAAGTATGCTCGTAAATTCACCACTCTTCCTCCTAGAAACTCTTCCCTAGACCTGTCTACGGAATCCAAAGAAACTTAAAGGAAAGGGCATGAGCATTTCTCTGATCATTTTGATAAGCAACCTCCAATTAAAGTTTTCCAACAGGATATCCAAGAAACAAGATAATAGAACCAAGCAAAACATTCTAAGGAATGCAAAGTAGTTTAATATATATGTAACCATATCCTCAGAGGAAGACAATAGTGAAGCTGATGCAGACAGACAAGAAGCATTTGGAGAAACAACAGTGCAATTACTTCTAAATTTGGTGGAAAAATATCAACTCAAATGTCTCAGAGATGGTAAGCACGAAGAAAACTATGACTAGAGCATGGTTAAATTACCCAAAACCCAAAACCAAAAAAACAAAAAAACCACCACCAACAAACAAAACAAAACAAAAAAACAAATATAAAGCAAAAATATTTTTAAAACTCAGAGAGGATATTTGCAGTATTTAAAAAGCATTCATTGGGATGAAGAAAGTAATACCAGAGGAAAGTAGGTTCTGGCACCAGAATGGAGAGTGTCAGGGATAGAAACATCTGGATAAATATGAAAGGCATTTGAAATCCCTTTTTCAGAGTTTTTAAAAGATTAATGACTGGAAGAAAAAAAGTAACAATGTAATATGGAAATTTTAGAATGTGCAGATGTAAAATATATAACAACAGTAGCTTAAAGAATGAGCGTGGTAAGTGGAAGCATGATGTGCTTAACAAGCTATTAAATAATAAATAAATAAATTAATTAATTAATAAACTTGAACTCCCCAGGACGTTAAATAAACCTGAACTCCCCAGGACACTCACTATGTGCTTTGAAGAATTGTAGCCAAAAAGGACAAAAATGAAAGAGGCTAAATATCAAACAGAAAAGAAATTAAACAGGCAGAAAATATGAGACAAATAAAAACAAATATTAAGATAATAAACCAACCACATAACCCATTTCACAAAATGAGGAAGAAATACACATCTCAATTAACTACTAATTAATATTAGAAATTGCTGCACTGGAAAACAGCCAAAGCACAGTTAGATATATTCAGGTTATAAGATCTGTGCCTTGAATGCTAAAGTTCAGCTCCAAGGTAGAAGGATAGAAAAACACCGATCATAATTAAAGTGGAAAGTCTATGTTAATATTAACAGAACTTAAGAGAAGGAATTTTGTCAGGTGAAGAGGGACATTTCATACCTTAAGCATCAATTTTGTAGGAAAAATTTTAATTCTAAATGTATATGGAGTTGAAAAAAAGGCCTTAAAAATACATGTAAGAAAGATCAACGGTGCAGGGGGAAATTTATCAATCCATCATTAAAACCTCAATTGAGAAACCACTGTATAGACAACACATCAGTTCAAGAGAAGAGAGAGTCCATAAATCAACTCACACATTTTGTTATAAAATTAAATATGCCTTTATCCTATGACAGAAATTCCTTTCATAAATATTTAAAGAAGATCAATGAAAATATAGTTTTCATTGTACAAGAATGTGCATAGCAGTTTTGTTGCAGTTTTATGCATAACAGCAAATCACTATCAATAGGATTATGATTTAAAAATCACACTACAGTCACACAAGATCACTCAACAATAAAAAGGAATGCTACTGCCTGTAACTACGTGGTTGTAATTCTAAATCATTTTGCTAGGTGGAAGAATGCGACATAAAAATGGTGATTTCATTTGTACGAAGTTCTAGAACAGGAAAAACAATGAACCAGAAAAGCAATTATAGGATGCTAGGTGTAAACACCTATGTGTGGTAATATGTGTAGTAGTACTGATGGGAAGATTCACAGGGGGATTTTCTCAGAGAAGTGGAAGCACTCTGTGTCCTGACACGGAAATATGGCTACAGAGGTAGACGCCTTCAGCAAAACTCCTAGAATATTTGAGATCTGTATACTCTACAGCACACAATTATACTTCAAACCTTAAAGAGGTACTCTATGAGATTATAAACTAAGTTAAATGCAAAGACAAACTATATCTTTAGACTAAGATTTCACACGACTCCCTAAAAAATTCATTATTTAATGAATTTCAATTAAAATATCAATGTAATTTCTTTTCCAAAGTTTGGAAAATTACATCAAAGCTCACCTAGAAAATAAAAGCTGGTAGACAATTTCTGAGAAAGGAAGAATTAGAACCAACAACACTACCAGTATTTAAAATCAGTTTGAGAAGGGAATAAACATCATTGGAAGAAAATTGAGCAGGTATAAAAACATCACCAATCAGAAGTTATTCAACACATGGTTTCTGCTTGGAGAATGGCTCAGAACTGTTTATATTTCCATAGAAAGACTTTTCAGGCTGAAATGAAATAATCACAGACAGGGAAGAAATTGTAGTGTTTGCTTTGGGTAGTGTTGGAAACTAGAGATCCTTGAAGATCTCCACAACACAGAACTTCCAAACATTCTACATAAACACATTTTAAATCTTTGTCAGGAAAAAAACCAAAAACAAAAACAGCTGATCAAGCAAAATGGTAAAGCTGTTCTGAGGGAGAAAGACTAAGAAAGATCTTTGCTTGAAGTATGATCGCTGAAAGCAAATGCTTGTGCTGCTAAATACTGGTGTTTGGTGGCCTACCAGCAGTGCACCCCAACCTGAAGTTCCTTATACTGTTTGATCCTTTCAGTATCTCTATGAGTGGGTGACAGTCTAAATACCCACTC
The DNA here is from genome assembly GCF_949786415.1 of Peromyscus eremicus. Lineage (NCBI taxonomy): Eukaryota > Metazoa > Chordata > Mammalia > Rodentia > Cricetidae > Peromyscus > Peromyscus eremicus. Next base: position 49,620,789 of record NC_081428.1, on the reverse strand, counting down.
AGATGTGAAAAACCTGGGGCATGCAGATATGGTTGTTTTGTACATTCCAGTGAAAGTTTAGGTCTGCCCATTGGCAGGAAAAAGTTTGTTTACTAATATTAATCTTCTCAATAATTCTTTCTGCTTAGAAAATATTGTAGCTTTCCCATGGTCTGGAAAGTAGTCCCCCTAAAAATAGAGTAGGCTAGGGCTAGACTGCCAGGAGAACTTGAGCTGACCAGAGAGATTATTAGTGACTTTCCCTGGATCTTATTTGACCTAACTAAAGTGGTGCAAGTTCACAGAAGTACTATTCACTCTATGCAAAAAGCCCCCACGATGTTGCCTGACAGATGGGAATAAACAGAGAGACATGTGAATGGGAGATGAGATCAGAGATCAGCACGGCTAGCATTCTTGCAGCAGAGGTTAAGAGCCATGTTGAGGAAAGTCTTGTTTATGTCGGTACAAGAAAGGGTGTTCATATTCAGGTTCTTAGTGAAGCTCCAGATGTGTCAGAATTTCCATCACCCTTGGTTTAGCATGCTTGCAGCAGACGTTAGGAGCCATGTTGAGGAAAGTCTTGCTTATGTGGGTACAAGAAAGGGTGTTCATATTCAGGTTCTTAGTGAAGCTCCAGATGGTTAGAATTTCTTGAGTAAAATATGTCTAGAGACACAATGGCTTTCTGCCTACATCAGTTTGTGTGACGCAGTGTCCTGATGCTAGATGTACACACTGCTAATGAAGAGCAACCGGAAGAGGGGACATGCATGATTATAAGTTGGATCTTGAGTCAAGGGGCTACTCTTGGCCTGAAAAAAAATCAGCCTACCTCTGCTTCTGCCTCCAAATGAGTCCATCATCACTTGGAGTTCAAAGACCCAAGGATAGTTGGCTATTGAGAGAATTTCCTGGAATGTTTCAGAGAAGAATGGAAAACACCCTTAGTCAATTCCAGTCTGAGAAATGAGTTTGTAAACACAGATAATAGCTCACCAAAATGCCATGGCTTCAAAAGTCAACCTGGCTACACATCTTAGTTACAAAATATTTTTCTTCCAACCGTCTCTTACCCTTACTCCTGAAAATTAACAGGAAGGGATCCGCCTCTCTGTCTTGGCCAAGTTCTTTGGACTGGTTTCCTGTCTTAGTCTGGTAAGCTCATATTCCTGGCCCTGCTGTCTTTTCTGATATCTCCTTGCCTTGTTTGTAGAAGGTTCTTCCAATACATAGTTCTGGCTAATTCTTTCTGAAGTTAGGGCTCCTTTTATCTCTCTGATATGAGCTATCACTTGCATAGGCAAGCCTTTCTGGCACTGGATTTCATTATAGGTTGATGGTAGACTTTCCAAGACTGCTTTCTCTACCCTGGTTGAAAACTACCTAGTTCTGATTAAGTTCTTACTCAAATTTCAGGACTCAATGTCCTGAAATTTGTTAGATGAAAATTTGTTTTATCAGCATACTCTGTTCATATTTCTCTCATCCTCTCAGTTCACAATTTCTCTCTTAAAACTTTTTATTACACTTGTTATTGTGTGTGCACATCTTGAGTATGTGTGCCATGTGCTGCTACGAAGAACAGAGGAAATCCAGATGGACTCAGTTCTCTTCCCTCCACCATTGAAGTCCTGAGGGCACAGCTCAAATGACCAGGCTCAGCAGCAGGCACCTCCACCCACTGAGCTCCCTCCCTCTCTCTCTCTCTCTCTCTCTCTCTCTCTCTCTCTCTCTCTCTCTCTCTCTCTCTCTCTCTCTCTCCTTATAGTCTCTTTCCCTAGACATAAGCGCAGATGAAGGTAAACTACAAACTCTCCTGTGGGACATGTAAAACCTATGCAAATTTAATTCTAGCTTAAACCTCTTAGACTTATCTCCCTTATTTCTTTCCATGCCAAAAGACAAAAATCATTGTCTTAAATGCTCAAATCTTGCTAAATAGAGAGCTTATTAAAAGGTGCCACTATCTGTCTCTTGACACAGTGAAGCCCTTACTGTGTTCCACTGAATACTCATGGAGTAACGTTTGCTGTAATGCTGTGTTCAGGATCTCTTTTTAATTGCATTCATGGCCATTGAATCTTAAAACTTGTGTTGAGTTCTACTTTAAGAGAGTGTGCACAGAAGAAAATAAGTATCCTGTCTCCATAGCAATCCTGATAACCCAGTGCCCAAGAACTCTTTACCCCTCCATAGCTTTGAATATTTATCTATTCTTTTTCTCATTTTTACTCCATGTTTTGTGCCTCTTGGAACACAGATTATTTCAGACTTAATTCCTACCACTTTCTTTCTAAGTCTTTTAAGATTTGGTTTGGTTTGGTTTGCTTTTGAGCCAGAGTCACATGCATCTGTGTAGCTGAGTCTGGATTTGGATTTCTTGCTCTACCGTTAGATATTATTGATGTTTAAACTCACATGTTTTAACACCATGACCACAGCAACTCCCAATAGGAAAACATTTATTTCCTATTACCAAGAAGATAAATATACTCCTCTTCTTTTGTTTTTCTATGCCTTTGCCTTTATTTCTAATTTGCTACTCGCTATCTCTGTATTCACAAAGCTTGCCTTTGAAGTTACTTTTGATTTTTAAAGTCTGAACAAGTACATGTTCCAGATCACATTCTACCCTGATCTTGCTTAGAGATCCCTTGCCTTCACTCATATTAGTTCCTGCTTAATTCCCCCTGATACAGCCCCACAAATGATCCAACATGTCCATCAGCATGTGCCAGAGAGAAGCTGATTCAATTTTGTATGTGGGCTATGCCTCCAATTTGCAGAAAAATGAGATACTCAGATTGAGGCCCGGAAGAAAAAAATTAAAAGTAATGGAAATATTTATACTTGAAAATAGGTAAAATCTAATCTGTTCTTTGGTATTCTATATCCTAAGCACAGTAAAAGCTATGATGGTTCTTAATTGCCATACTAGCAAATGTAGAAAATATTCACAAATGCTGGAGAGGCCTTGAATGGTTTATACACAATGCACTTACATCATCTTATCTGTGCAACCAACTGTTAAGAGAAAAATGAAGGTTTATAAAGTAGTTTTAGAGACACTCTTGTCCTAACTATACCATGACCCCTACATTCTAAGATGTCTCTTCTGTTGGTGAACTATTGTCTTCAAAGCAAAATCTATATGCCATTATCTGCATTAGGGTCTTTATTGCTGTGAAGAGACACCATGACCACGGCAACTCTTATAAGGAAGACATTTAATTGAAGTGGCTCACTTACAGCTTCAGAGGTTCAGTCCATTATCACCATGACAGAGAGCAGGCAGAAAGTGCTGGAGTAGTAGCTGAGAGTCCTTCATCTTACAGGCAACAGGAAGTTGACTGACACATTGGGTGGTATCCTGAGCAAAGGAAACCTCAGAGCCCACCCCCACAGTGATACACTTCCTCCAACAAGACCATACCCACCCCCAACAAAACCACACCTCTTAACAGTACTACTCCCTATGAGATTTTGGGGGCCAATTACATTCAAACCACCACAGCCACAAATTGTGGTTTTTGTCCCAACTTTTACATTCCAATTTTGATTTCTTTGGTTTATTTGTGACAAGGTTTCATGTAGCATTGGTTGACTTCAGACTCACTCTCTAGAGAAAGCTGTCCTTGAACTCCTGCTCTTCCTGCCTCCACATTCTACATGCTGAGATTATAAGAATGTGCCACAATACAAGGCCCAAATTGTCCTGTAACTGGTTTCTTCATTGTGTAAATATGCCTTGTGGTGAAGAAAGATTAAAATAATTTAGGAGAAATTACATAGTTTTCAGGGAGAGGCTTAGCCACAGTAACCCAAAAACGCTGAGCAGAATATTTGGCACTTTAAAACACAGAGAAAGACAGATCTTTCTATTTTTATAAAGCATTTAAAAATATATTTAAAACCATTCCTTCAAAAGAAATTATACTTTATAAGCCATTGACTTATTGAATAAGCATATTAGATTTAGGCTACTATAGGAGTCAGGCTAGAGTCTTCTAATGGGTCTTCTCACTTTGATACCTATCAGGATGTTCAGCCACGGATGGTTAAAGAATGTGACTCTAACTATGTATGTCATCCTGCATCTGTGACTTTGGTGTTCCTTTTGGGTACACAGGAAGAAATGGTCAGCTTAACTCTTACAATTGTACATGTCAAGGAGATGCATCACTGAACATCAGATAAAGCTAATTTCCAGGCTTAGTAAAGGATGACTCACAGAAACTGATCTTGGCTTTTTCTGATGGAAATGTTGGTACATGCTGAATAGGTAGACAATGAAGCTAGCATCTCCAGAGCTGCTGAGCAGGAAGACCTTCCAGGAAGATTTTAATGTGTGCTCCTGCCTCCCAATCCTGACAGTAACAATGACCATTTCCTCACTTGATAGATTTCTCTCTCAGGAGGAGCAGTTTTCTAGAGCCATAGACTGTCAGCACTATCAACCTCCAGATATAAGAGATTCAGAAATTCCATTAGGGAAATGGCCAAACTGATGCATAACAAAACGTTAAGTGTCCACATCACCTGAACTCATGTTTAAAGCTTCTGAGGTTCCTTTAAAGGTTTGTTGTTTCTCCTCTTCCCTGGACCACCCTTCTCTTGGGTGTTGATTTAGATTCCTGTCTCAGGCAGCTGAAATAATACTGTCAGCATTTTTTATGTAAGGAGAATCACACATTTAAAAAAACTACCTGTGCGCCAGAGCATTTTTCTCTTCCTCATATGTAGATGATAACTTGACTAAATCCACAATTCTTTAGTAGCTTTTCTCTTCCCCTTTCAAAATGATGTAGCTAGTTTTATGTAGTTCTGGAATTCATCATTGAACCAAACTCTGTCTCAAGATAGTTTCTCCTATTTTGGATACATGTTAATTGCGTTTCTGTTTTATTTCTTTCCTCCTTTTCTCTTCATGACTAGATATTTGCAAAATTATTTTTATGCTTTGAGTTCTGAATTTCAAACAGCAATCTGCCCAACTTCATGCCTGTCTTGACCTTTCTCTGCTTCTGGAATGTCAAGTAGAAACATTTCTACTTGAGCATTGTTCATTTTTTTTTGGAGATCACTTCAATTTTCATTACCCTTTGGCCAAATGTAGTCTGTCTCTTGTCGTTTTCTTTGAGTTATGAAGAAATATGTTTACATTTAAAATTTGACAGTTTGGCAATCTACAGTAGCTTGCGTACTTAAGTTACTATGTTTAAAAAGCTTTAGTAGAAACTTTATTTTTTTAAAAATTGCCTTATTTTAGAATATGTGATAATTATCCTCCTGTGTCTGAATTTTTTCACTTAATCTTATGTCATTGGATTCTATCATTTTGCTGCAAATGACAGCATTTCATTCTTCTGTAAACATATGTCATATTTAATAATTTATCTTTAAGAATTTTCAATTGTTTAGTGTGTGTGTGTGTGTGTGTGTGTGTGTGTGTGTGTGTCTTTGTGCATGCACACACACTTATAGAAGTAGAAGAACAACTAGAAGGAATTAGTTCTTCTTCTGCTATGTGGGTGCTGGAGATCAAACTCAGCTCATCAGCTTTGACAGTCAGCACCTTTACCCACCACGCCATGCCACTGACTTGATATATAATATTTTCTTTATCCATCTAGCTGCTCATGGGCACCTAGGCTGCTTCCATATTTTGGCTGTTGTGGAAAGTTCCACAATAACCTTGAGTATGTAGTTATTGGTTTTGCCTGCTGATACCATTTCCTGAGGAATGGGATGGTTGGATAAGATGGTAGTTCCACTTCTAGGTTTTAAGGAACCTCTATTGGATTTTCACAGTGGCTACTACATTAACTTACATCTCCCACAATGTACAAGGATTCTTCTCCATGTTCTTACCAACATTTATAGTTGTTTATTTTGTTTTGCTTTTTAATAATAGCAATTCTAACTGGAGTGAGATGGAATCCCATTGTAATTTTACATTGCTTTCCCCTGGTAGCTAATGATATTGAGAACTTTTTCATATTCTTTTGGTAATTGTGTATTTAGATAACTTCCCTATTTTAATTGACTGTTTTATTATTATTATTATTATTTTTTTTTTTTTTGGTTTTTCGAAACAAGGTTTCTCTGTGTAGCTTTGCGCCTTTCCTGGAACTCACTTGGTAGCCCAGGCTGGCCTCAAACTCACAGAGATCCGCCTGGCTCTGCCTCCCGAGTGCTGGGATTAAAGGCATGTGCCACCACCGCCTGGCTTATTATTCATTTTTAAACTTCTTTCTATGTTTTGGTTGTTAACTCTTTGTCATATGCATAGCTGACAAACAAACATTTCCCCTTGTCCTGCACCTTCTCTCGGCACTGTGATTTTTTTTTTTTTTTTTTTTTTTTTTGCTATGCAGAAGCATTTTAATTTGATGTAGTCCATTTGTGGGTTTTGCTTTTTTTTTTCTTGTACTTTTGGAATCATGTCCAGAAAATTAATGCCTGGACCAATATCTTAAAAGGCTTTGCTATATTTTCTTTTAATATTTTCACAGCTTCAGACCTTTGATCCATTTTGAGTTGCGTTTTATATAATGTGAGAAATCGTGGTCAAATTTCAGTTTTTGTATATGGATATCCAGTTATTCAACATTTGTTAAAGAGATTAGCCTTTTTTCATCGTGTGTTTTTTGCATTTGGGTAAGAAAACATCATTTGCATGGGCTTATTTATGAGTCCTCTATGTTCCACTGATGCATGTGTCTGTTTTTTTTTTTTTTTAATGTCAGTATAAGAATGTTTTTGGCGACTATGGTTCTGTAGTATATATGGAAACCAGGAATTCTGATGCTTTCAGTTTGGTTCCTTTTCCTTAAGACTACCATGAATTTTCAGGTTACTGAATGTTTTTTTGAGGGGAGGTGTTTTTTTCTTCCATATGAATTTTAAGGTTTTTTTTCCCCCCTAAAGAATATTACTTATAGTTCAACAGGGATCACATTGAATCTATAGATTTCTTTGGGTAATACAGGTATTTACTAATATTAATTCTTCTGATTTGTGAAAATGGAAGTCATTTCCACTTAGTTATATTTTTGTCAATGTCTTTCTTGTACTTTGTAATTTCTGTTATAGCAGGCTTTTAATTCCTAACTTAATTTCTAGGTATTTTATATATTTTTTTTGTGACCATTGCAAATAGAATACCTGTCACAATTTCTTTCATGGCAAATTTATTATTGATATGCACAAAATCTACTGGTTTTGTATGTTGATTTTGCATTCTTCTACTTTACTGAATATATCAGTCTTAGAGTCTTTGGTGGAAACTTTGGGTTTTATCACATATCATCTTTAGACAGGGTTATTGCCTCCCCTTGTCCTATTTATATGCATTTTATTCTTTCTCTTAGCTAATTGCTGCAGCTGAAATTACCATTACAACACTGAATAGGGGCATTGAGAATAGATGCCATTGTCTTAGTCCTGATCTTAGATGAAATGTTTTCAGTGTTTCCCTATTCAGCACTGTTGGTTTCAATGAGTTGTGTGCAGCCTTTGCTACTTTAAGGTTTCTTCTTCCTATACTTCATTTTTCAAGGCTTTTCTCATGAAGAGAAATTGAATTTTGTCAAATTATTTTTGCAAATGTTGAGATAATATGATTTTAATTATCCATCTTATTTGTATGATATATTATTTTTCTTGATTTGCATAAATTCAACCATCATAGCATCCCTTGAGTGAAACCCACTTGATTTGGCATATCATAATAAATATATATTATGTATCAATGAGTTTATGTACTTGTGTGCATGTGTGGTTGTAAGTATTAAACTCAGGCTCTATAACAGAGCTATATTTGACATGCTGCTGTACTGTAGAATAACACTGTTGTGCACTGTGAAGATTTGTCACTCAAATTGGTTTAATAAAACACTGATTGGCTGGTAGATGGACAGGGAGTTAGGCAGGAAAGCCAAACTGAGAATGCTGGGAAGAAGGAGGGAGGAGTCAGTGTCACAAGCTAGATGCAGAGGAAGCAAGATGAGAATGTTGTACTGAGAAAAGATACCAAGCCACAGGGCTAAACATGAGCTAGAATTATGGGTTAATTTAAGGGTAAAGCTAGTTAGTAATAAGTCTGAGCTATTAGCTAAGTATTTATACTTAATACAAGCCTTTGAGTGGTTATTCAGGAATTGGTGGGAGGGAGAGAACCATCTGGTTACGCTGTTGAACTTTCTCTGGTACTGTTTTTTAATATAAGATAGATTGCTTTGTCAAGTTTTTTTAATTGAAAATAAAATTATTTTTATACAGTATATTCTGATCATGATTTCCCCTCTCTCATCTCCTCCTAGATCCTCCTTACCTCCCTACCTTTCCAACTTCATACCTTCTTTCTCTCTCTTAAAAAAATAAATAGGCAAATGACAAACAATAATAAAACAAAACAAACAGACAAACAAAAAGAAGCCAAAAAAGAGCACAAGAAATACAGATACACAGACACACAGACACGCACACACACACACACACACACACACACACACACACATACACGACCTATAACAACACACAATTAGAAACATTAATATATGAGCAAAGATCAGTAAGGTTAAAACAAATGCCCTAACAAAGCAATATGAGAAAAAATATTTCCCAAAATATCTTTGAGTTTGTATTATGTTGATCATCTACTACTGGGAATGGGGCCTGCCTTTAAGTGTAGTTTGTATACCCAGTGAGACTCACTTGGAGAAATGAATTCTTTCTTTCTTGGCGGCTGTTAATTGGAGACAGCTTCTTGTCTGGGAATGAGAGCTTGTGTCTAATTCCCCATTTCAGTGCCGGGAATCTGTCTGATTAGGGCTTGTGTAGGCCTTGTGCATACTGCCACAGTCTCTGTGAGTTTATATATGGGTCAGTCCTGTTGTGTCTGGAAGACACTGCTTCCTTGTTACCATTCATCCTCTCTGGTTCTTGGAATCTTTCTGCTTCCTCTTCCGCATACTTGACTGAGTCATGATTTGATGAAGTTATTCCATTTAGGAGCGAATGTTCCAAGGGCTTTCAGTCTCTACAAATTGTTCAGTTGTGGATCTCTGTATTAGTTTCCATCTACTGCACGAGAAAGCTTCTCTGATGATGTCTGAGAGAGATACTGATTTGGGGTATAGCAGAATGTTGTTAAGAATTGTTTATTGCTATATTCCGTTAGCAGAACACTAGTATTAGGTTTCTCCCGGGATCCATGACCTATCTAGTTTCAGGTTCCTGACCACCCAAGCAGTGTTGGGGATGGGTTCCATCTCATGGAGGGGACCTTAAGTCTAATCAGATATTGGTTGGTTACTCTCACATTTTTGCCACTGCTGCACCAGTATATAACGCAGGCAGGTCACTTTGTAGATTGCTGGGTTGGTCGTTGGGTTGGTGTTTCCCTTTTTCCTTTGGTAGTGTGTAGAGTAACTTTGAGTGCAGTGAACACTAGTCAATAGGGCTTTAGGGTCTAGGTAAGCACCAGTTTGAGTTCTCTATGTGTAATGAGTTATATACGTCATCGTCATCAGTAAGGTCTTACTATGACTTTGTGGATAGCAATCAGTTTCTTTGGAAATTGTTTGAGTTGTTTGGGGGTTTTCCATAGGTCTCCTTTAGCCCACAACTCAATTAGATGTAGCCTATTCCTGGCACTGAAAATTTTGCTTGGTAGAGAGATGTCTAGTTGGGGCTTTGTCTCCCCCATTATTTGGTGACTCCATTATATTCTAATGCGTTTACATATGACCCTTTAATGGCCCTTAGTGTTAGCTGTACCTCCCTGTCTTCCCTCTCTTACCCCTATCTTTCTTCCCACTCTGTTTAATATCATTCCAGTCTCTCCCACTTCCTTATCTCTAACTATCTATGTTATTTCCTATTCCCTGGGAGATCCTACCCTGGCTTTGGTTTATTACTCTATATCTAACTCATGCAGTTGTACTGATAGTAGTCTTCCTATTGACGGCGCAAGTGCTCACATCCACATATAAGCAAATACATAGCTATTTGGTTTTGGTTTTTGTTTTTTAGAAAAAGGTTCTCGGTTACCTCCCTCAGGATGTTTTTGGTTTTGTTTTTCTTCCTATCTCTATCCATTTACTTGAAAACTTCATGATTTCAGATTTTTAACAGATGAATAATATTTCATTGTGTAAATGCACTACATTCTCCTGATCCATTCATCTGGTGGTGGGCATCTAGGCTGTTTTGAATTTCTGGCTGTTATGAATAGAGCAGCAATGAACATGGTTGGGCTACTATGTCTGTAGTAGAGTGTAGAGTCCTTTGGGTATATTACCAAGAGTGGAATAGCTGGATCTTGAGGTGAATCTATTCCCAGATTCCTAAGGAAGTGCTACACTGATTTCCACAGTGGCTGTACAGGTTTACAATCCTATCAGCAATGGATGAGTGTTCCCCTTACTCTACATTTTTGCCAGCATGAGATGCTATTTGTTTCTATTGATCTTGGCCATTCTGACAGGTATAAGATGAAATCTCAAAGTAGTTTTGTTTTGCACTTCCTGATGACTAAGGTTGCTGACCATTTCCTTAAGTGCTTCTCAGCCATTTGTGTTTCATTTTTTTGAGAACCTTCTGTTTAGTTCTCTACCCTATTTTTAAATTTTTATTTGTTCTCTTGAGTGTCCAGTTTTTCTAGTTCTTTACTTATTTTAGTTATTTACCCTCTATTAGATGGATAATTGATAAAGACCTTTTCCCATTTTGTAGGCTGCCACTTTCCAATTGATGTTGTTTTTTGCTGTGCAGAAGCCTTTCAATTTCATGAGGTCCCATTTATTAAATGTGGTTCTTAGTGCCTGCAGTAATGATGTTCTGTTTAGAAGGTCTTTTCCTGTGCCAATGAGTTCAAGACTGTTCTCTGCCAAGAGAATCAGCTCCCAGAAGGTCAGAGAAACTGGAGAGGAGATATGGAGGTATTGACCTACTACTACTACTACTACTACTACTACTACTACTACTACTACTCCACACACACACACACACACACACACACACACACACACACTGAGACACACACACACACACACACACACACACACACACACACACACATACACTATGTATCTGAGGGGTAAAGATTAATTCTTCATTTTATTTTTCTCTTTCTCTTTCTTGTTCTTCTGTTCTTTCTCTGTTCTGTTCTTCTATCCTGCTGTTTTCCTTCTTTCCTTCTTCCCCATTGTTCACCTTCTATCTCTTTACTTTTCTCTTACCCCTTTTACATCTCCTAAGACAAAAATTTCAATGAAAGAAAAGATTACCTCACAACCACAAGTTACATATTTTCTCAAAACAAATTAAAGTCTTTACCAAGGAAGAAATAACATTATGATCACAAGTCACATATTTTTCTTAAAAGCCCACAAGTAGTTAAACATTTTTCTTTGTATTCATTTTCCCACCAATAACATATCCACCTCAAAGTAATGATTCTTTTATAATTGACTAACAAAGTTTTAAGCAGGACAAGTATATTTTACCCAGTTCCCTTTGTACTGTAGGCAGCTGTTTCCAGTTTCAATGTAGCAGATTCCCATCTGCATTGAATCTGTAGATTGCTTTTGGTAAGATTGACATTTTTATTGTGTTGGTTACTATCATATTATCTGCTAATAGTGAAAGTTTGACTTCTTCCTTTCCAATTTGTATCCCCTTAATCTCCTTTTGTTGTCTTATTGCTCTAGCTAGAGCTTTGAGTACTATGTTGAATAGATATGGAAAGAGTGGACAGCCTTGTGTTCCTGATTTTAGTAGAATCCCTTTGAGTTTCTCTCCATTTAATTTGAAGTTTGGCTGTTGGCTTGCTGTAAATTGCCTTTATTATGTTTTGGTATGTTCCTTTTGTTCCTGATCACTCCAAGAACTTCATCATGAAGGGTTGTTGGATTTTGTCAAAGGCTTTTTCAGCATCTAATGTGATGATTGTGTGTTTTTTCTTTCAGTTTGTTTATATGATGGATTATGTTGACAGATTTTTGTATGTTGAACCATCCCTGCATCTCTGGGATGAAGCCTACTTGATCATGGTGGATGATTTTTTTATGTGTTCTTGGATTCAGTTTGCTAGTATTTTATTCAGTATTTTTGCATCAATGTTCATGAGGGAGATTGATCTGTAATTCTTTTTCTTTGTTGCATCTTTGTGTGGTTTGGGTATCAGAGTAACTTTAGCCTCATAAAAGTAGTTTGGCAATGTTCCTTCTGTTTCTATTGTATGGAACAATTTTAGGAGTATTAGCATTAGCTCTTCTTTGAAATTCCAGTAGAATTCTGCACTGAAACCATCTGGCCTTGGATTTTTTTTTAAATTGGGAGACTTTTAATGACTGCTTCTATTTCTATAGGAGTTATAGGTCTATTTAAATAGTTTATCTGGTCTTGATTTAACTTAGGTATGTGGTACCTATCCAGAAAATTGTCCATTTCTTTAGATTTTCCAATTTTGTGGAGTACAGGTTTTTGAAGTATGGCCTGATGATTCTTTGAATTTCTTCATTGTCTGTTGTTACGTCTCCCCTTTCATTTTTGATTTTGTTAATTTGGATGTTCTCTCTCTGCCTTTAGGTTAGTTTGGATAGAGGTTTGTCTATCTTGTTGATTTTCTCAAAGAACCAACTCTTTGTTTCATTGATTCTTTGTGCTGTTCTCTTTATTTCTATTCTATTGATTTCAGCCCTCAATTTGGTTATTTCCTGGCATCTATTCCTCCTGGGTGAATTTGCTTCTTTTTGTTCTAGACCTTTCAGGTGTGCTGTTAAGTTGCTAGTGTGAGATTTCTCCAACTTCTTTATGTAGGCCTTTAGAGCTATGAACTTTCCTCTTAGTACTACTTTCATAGTGTCCCATAAGTTTTCGTATTTTGTACATTCATTTCCATTGAATTCTAGGAAGTCTTTAATTTCTTTCTTTATTTCTTCCTTGACCCAGTGGTAATTCAGTTGGGCATTATTTAGTTTCCATGAGTTTGTAGGTTTTCTGTAATTTGTGTTGTTGAATTCTAACTTTAAGCCATGGTGGTCCAATAAAATACAGGAAGTTATTTCAATTTATTTTTTTGTATCTGTTGAGATTTGCTTTGTGACTCAGTATGTGGTCAGTTTTAGAGAAGGTTACATGGGGTGCTAAGAAGTAGGTATATTCTTTTGTGTTTGGATGGAATGTTCTGTAGATATCTATTAAGTCCATTTGAGTCATAAAGTCTGTTAGTTCTCTTATTTCTCTGTTAAGTTTCTGTCTTGCAGATCTTTCCATTGGGACATTTGACAGTGTGGTGTTGAAGTCTTCCACTATTAGTGTGTGGGGTTTGATGTGCAATTTAAGCTTTACTGATCTTTCTTTTACATATGTGGGTGCCCTTGTATTTGGGGGCATAAATGTTCAGCATTGAGACTTCATCTTGATGTGTTTTTTCTGTGATGAATATGTAATGTTCTTCTCAATCTCTTTTGATTAATTTTAGTTTGAAGTCTACTTTGTTAGATATTAGGCTAACTACACTAGTTTGTTTCTTAAGTCCATTTGGTTAGAAAGACTTTATCCAGTCCTTTACTCTGAGGTAATATCTGTCTTTGAAGTTGAGGTGTGTTTCACCTCAGCAGCAAAAGGATGGATACTGTTTTCACATCCACTCTGTTAGCCTGTATTTTATTATAGTTGAGTCCATTGATATTAAGGGATATTAATGACCAATGATTGTTAATTCCTGTTATTTTTTGATGGTAGTCTTGTGTGTTTCCCTTCTTTGGGATTTGTTGGTGTGGGATTATCTATTGTCTGTGTTTTTATGGGTGCATCTCACTTCCTTAGGTTGGATTTTTCTTTTTAGTGCTTTCTGTAGGGCTGGACTTGTGGATAGGTATTGTTTAAATCTGGTTTTGTCATGGAATATCTTGCTTACTCCATCTATGGTGATTAAGAGTTTTGCTGGGTATAATAGTCTGGGCTAGCATCCATGGTCTCTTAGTGTCTGCATAATGTCTGTCCAGGACCTTCTGTCTTTCAGTCTCCATTGAGAAGTCAGGTGTTATTTTGATGGGTCTGCTTTCATATGTTACTTGTCCTTTTTCTTTTTCTGCTCTTTTTTTTTAAATTTTTATTTTGCAATACAATTCAGTTCCACATATCAGCCACAGATTCCCTTGTTCTCCCCCTCCCGCCCCCCTCACCTTCCCCCCAGCCCGCCCCCCATTCCAATCTCCTCCAGGGCAAAGCCTTCCCCACAGACTGAGATCAACCTGGTGGACTCAGTCCAGGTAGGTCCAGTCCCCTCCTCCCAGGCCGAGCCAAGGGACCCTGCATAGGCCCTAGGTTTCAAACAGCCGACTCATGCAATGAGCACAGGACCCGGTGCCACTGCCTGGATGCCTCCCAAACAGATCAGGCCAATCAACTGTCTCACCCACTCAGAGGACCTGATCCAGTTGGTGACCCCTCAGCCATTGGTTCATATTTCATGTGTTTCCGTTCGTTTGGCTATTTGTCTCTGTGCTTGGTCTCAACAATTCTCGCTCATATAAACCCTCCTCATTCTCACTAATTGGACTCCCAGAGATCCACCTGGGGGCCTAGTCATGGATCTCTGCATCCAGATCCCTCAGTAGTTGGATGAGGTTTCTAGCACGACAATTAGGGTGTTTGGCCATCCCATCACCAGAGTAGGTCAGTTCGGACTGTCTCTCGACCATTGCCAGCAGTCTGTTGTGGGGATATCTTTGTGCAGACTCCAAGAACACATCAAAACAATTATCCACCATGATCAAGTAGGATTCATTCCAGGAATGCAAGGATGGTTCAGCATACGAAAGTCTGTCAATGTGATACACCATATAAACAAATTCAAAGAAAAAAACCACATGATCATCTCACTAGATGCTGAAAAGGCATTTGACAAAATCCAACACCCCTTCATGATAAAGGTCTTGGAGCGATCAGGAATACAGGGAACATACCTAAACATAATAGAGGCAATTTACAGCAAGCCAACAGCCAACATCAAATTAAATGGAGAGAAACTCAAAGCAATTCCACTAAAATCAGGAACGAGGCAAGGCTGTCCACTCTCCCCATACTTATTCAATATAGTACTTGAAGTTCTAGCCAGAGCAATAAGACAACATAAGGAGATTAAGGAGGATACAAATTGGAAAGGAAGAAGTCAAGCTTTCCCTATTTGCAGATGACATGATAGTATACTTGAGCAACCCCAAAGATTCCACCAAGGAACTGATACAGCTTATAAACACCTTCAGCAACATAGCAGGATACAAGATCAACTCAAAAAAATCAGTAGCCCTCCTATATACAATGGACAAAGAAGCGGAGAAGGAAATCAGAGATACATCACCCTTTACTTTTGCTGCTCTTAATATACATATATTTTTTTTTGTTTAGTGGTTTGATTATTATTTGGCGAGGGTTTTTTCTCCCCTTGAGATCCAGTCTATTTGGTGTTCTGTAAACTTCTTGTATCTTGATAGGCGTTTCCTTCTTTAGATTGGGAAAGTTTTCTTCTATGATTTTGTTAAAGATATTCTCTATGCCTTTGAGCTGGTATTCTCCTTTCTTTTCTTTTTTTTTTTTTTTTTTTTTGGTTTTTCGAGACAGGGTTTCTCTGTGTAGCTTTGCGCCTTTCCTGGTACTCACTTGTTAGCCCAGGCTGGCCTTGAACTCACAGACATCCGCCTGGCTCTGCCTCCCGAGTGCTGGGATTAAAGGTGTGTGCCACCACCGTCCGGCCCTTCTCCTTCTTCTATCCCTATCATTCTTAGGTTTGATCTTTTCATTGTGTCCCAGATTTCCTGGACATTTTGTGTTATGACTTTGTTGGCTTTAATGCTTTCTTTGACTAATGAGTCTATTTCCTCTATTGTATCTTCAATGCCAGAGATTTTCTCTTCCATCTCTTGCATTATGTTGGTTATGTTTGTATCTGTTGTTCCTGTTCTTTTACTCAAATTTTCCATTTCTAGCATTCCCTTCGTTTGTCTTCTTTATTGCCTCTATTTCAGTTTTCAAGTATTTAACTGTTTTCTTCACCTGTTTGATTGCTTCTTATTGGTTTTCTTGACTTTCTTTAAGAGATTTATTGATTTCTTCCAATTTTTTGTTAGTGTTTTCCTCAATTTCTTTAACAAAAATTTTCATTTTTTTTCTTTAAAGATCTCTATTATCTTCATAAAGTCATTTTTAAGGTCATTTTCTTCTGATTCTTCTATGTTGAGATATTCAGGTCTTGCTGTAGTAGAACCATTATGTTCTGGTGGTGCCATATTGCTCTTTATGTTGTTGAATGTATTCTTGCACTGGTGTCTACACATCTCTTCCTCCAATCAGTGAGAATGGTGTCTATATCTCAAAGAGTCACTCTTGGTCAATCAACATTAGAAGTATTTGTGCCTCAGGAAGCTGCTGGGGTCATGGGTAGATGGATGGGTTTGGAGGACAGAATGGGGCTTGTAGATTGCAGGGTCCAATGAGAGGTAGTGACCAGAAGACCTACCCTCAGGACTCTTGCTTGCTGGCCTGCAACTGGGGCTGCAATTGGTGGGGGTATGAGGGCAGGGGGTTGTGCCCCTGGGCCTAAAGCTGGGGTGATAGGCTAGGAGAACAATGTCTCACCTGTTGGTCCCATGGGAGCTGGCAGAGTCTATGTTTCAGGGAGCAGCTACAGTCTTGGGGGATGGGTAGGTTTTGGGGGTGGAGTGGGGCTTGTGGGTTACAGAGCCAGATGGGGAGGTGGTGATAGTCAGGGCTGTCTGTAGGAGTCTTGCCTGTTGGCCTGTAACTGGGACTGCAGTGGGTGGGGATTTATCCTCTGTTTATTTTTTATTTCAGTGACCTGTCTTTTGGTGAGAGTGGGGTATTGAAGTCACCCACTAGCAGCGTGTGAGGGTCAATATGTGAACTAAGCTTTAGTAATGTTTCTTTTATGAACTTGGGTGCCCTTTTGTTTGGTGTATAGATGTTAAGAATTGCAATGTCCTTTTAGTGGAATTTCCCTTTCATAAGTATGTTCTGTCCTTCCCTTTCTCTTCTGACTAGTTTTGGTTTGAAGTCTATATTGTCAGATATAAAATTGCAATACCTGCTTGCTTCTTTGTTCTACTTGCTTGGAATATCTCCTTTCATCCTTTTACCCTGAAATCATGTCTATCCTTGATGTTAAAGTCTGTTTCTTGGATGCAGCAGAAAAATGGATCCTGTTTTCTAATCCAGTCTGTTACTTTGTTTCTTTTTATTGGGGAGGCCATTAATATTGGGAGTGATCTATGAGCAATGCTTATTGATTCCTGTTATTTTGTTGTTGTGTGCCCCCTGCCTTGATATGCTGGACTGGGATTATTTATTCTTTGTGTTTTCTTTCTAGTGTCTTTCTTAGGGTAGGTTGGTAGATACTGCCTGTGCCTTAATTTGGTTTTATTGTGGAATATTTTTCTTTCTTGATTTAGTATAATTGATATTTTTTTGCTGGGTAGAGTAGTCTGGGCTGATATCAGTGGTCTCTTAGAATTTGTAGAGCATCCATCCAAGCCCTTCTGGCTTTTAGATTCTCCATCAAGAACTCAAGTGTTATTATAATGGGTCTGCCTTTATATGTTACTTGGTCTTTTTCTCTTACAGCTTTTGATATTCTTTCTTTTACTTGTACATTTAGAGTTTTGATAATTTTGTGACATGGTTTTTTTTTACTTGGTCTTGTCTATTTGGTGTCTTGTATGCTTCTCGTACCTTTATTGGTACCTCCTTCTTTCAGTTAGGGACATTTTCTTCTATGATTTCATTGAAAATATTTTCTGTCCCTTTGGCCTGGGGATTTTTTCTCTTTCCTCTATTTCTATTATTAGTAAATTTGGTACTTTCATAGAGTCCCAGGATTACTGGTGTTTTGTGCTCAGAATTATGTTTTTTTGGTAACATTTAACATTTTCATTGACTGAGGAATCCATTTCTTTTACTTTGCCATCAACAGCTGACATTCTCACATCTCATATCCTGTTGGTGAGGCTTATCTCCAAAGTTTTTGTTTGAATTTCCTAAATTTTTCATTTCCAATTTTATCTAAGTTTTCTTTTTTTTTTTCAGTGATTCTATTTTTACTTCATTGTTTTCATTATTTCATTCCACTGTGTTTTTACAGACTTCATTAAGGAATTTATTTAAATCCCCTTTAAGGTTCTTGAACATATTCATAATTTCTATTTTGAAGTCCTTGCTTTGTGCTTCATTTATATTACATTTCTCAGAATCTACTATAGTAGGGTTCTGGTTGCTATTCATACTGTCCTGACTGTTAATTATTGTGTTTTTAAAATTATGTTTAGGCATCCATCTGGGTTGGGGTGATTAAGACAATTTTAGGTGTTGATGTCAAGTCTTATTTTTGCTGGGTGGGAGTTCCATTCCTTGGTTCCTGTTGCCCTCTCTGGAGTTTAGGAAAGTGTGATTGCTGTGGCCTGGTTAGGAATGCTTCTGCAGGTCAGTGGATGGCAGAGGGGAATAGAGCTAGCCTAGAAGAAAAGGTTTAGAGAGGCTTCAGGAAGTCCTGTTTACATCTAGAGGCAGGGTCCCAGGGAGTCAGAGGTGTAGTGGGAAGAGAGGATCTTGCAAAGAGGTTGCAATAAAGCAATGAATTGTCCGTAGAGAAAGGGATGAAAGGACTGGAGAAATCCTGGGTCTGAACCAAGAATGGGAGGCTCCAGCGAATGGAGCTAAGGGAGGAGGAGGAGCACCTGTAGCAGGTTTTTGTTGTGCTGAGGGTGAGAATGCAGATCATAAAGGAGGGCAGGAAGGATAGCGGATTCACCTGCCTGAGTCTTTGCCAGGTGTGGCCACTGGTGATCCCTTGCAGGAAGTGTTTGTAGGTACTGGGGACTGACACAAAGGGAGGGGGAGAGGGAGGAAAACTCTGTCGGCTACAAGATTTGGTGGAGTTCCTAGAGAGTGGAGGGAGGGAGGAAGTGGGAGGGGCCCCAGAAGCAGTCTGTTACAGAGTTGGGGGGATTCTGCACTCACTGTTATAGACTTCCCCTTTAGTATTTCTTCTGCCATACCCCACATACTTTTTTAGGCTGTATTTCCCTTTTTCATTTAATTAAAAAAAGTTTACATTTCCCCTGTCCCTTCTCCAATGATTCACTTTTCATTCAAAAACACGTCGTTCAATCTTTGTATATCGATACAATTTCTCTTGCTGTTAGCTTTTAGTTTTATTCCAGAAAAGGCAGATGCATTTCACGGTTCTTGAATTTGTTGCTTTTTCATACCCTGATATGTGTCTTGTTCTACAGAAAAGTAAAAAATTCAGAGAAAAGCAGAAATACAAATTGAAATGGTTCTATTTCAGATCAAGTGGAGAAACAAAAGCAGAAACCCAGAAGGACCACTAAAAGTTGCTTCAATGCCGTGATGGGAGATTCACACTGAAAAAGAACTCAGAACTAAGATTTATGCTCAATAAAAAAGCCAAGTACTTTATAGAATCTAACCATAGCTAATAACATAGAAACCCATGGTCATTAACTCTGTAATAATATTTGATCCTGATGAAACAGACCCTCTAGTAAATGTAGACTACCGACCCAGTGCAGCATTAAAGAGAAATGGACAGAGCTGGCTGGCCTGGGTGGCTCAGGCCTGTAACCCTAGCTCTGCAGGAGGATTATAAATTCAAGGGCAACTTTAGCAACTCAGCAAGACTCTCTCAAAATGAAACTAAAAAATAAAATGGTGAGTGTGGTGATAGGCTTCAATCTCCAATACAGTAAACAAATAAACAATGACAAGCAACAGTAGTATTCTCATCAATAACCAATATTTACCCAGGCATTTCTGGCATGAAGTCATTTGTATATTTTGTATATTCATCCATGTACTCTTGGATGTTTTCTACTTCGAGTCATGCACATATGCAGAAATCTGAGGCAAAAAAGTATTTCGGTAATTACAGCAATTGGAAGAGCATTCCAGTGACATTTACACAAGGCATTCTTGGGTGTTCTTTACGTTGGAACTTGGAACTGCAGAATTCTCAGCACATTTCCAAACAAACTCCCCCACTATGACACATGACCAGACGAAGGTGGCTTCTGGAATCTTACAATGACTTCAGTCTTCTGTAATGATTGCTTTAAGAAATGTCAGTGCCACCAGGGGAATTCACCATGCCAGCTAAAACATCGTACTAGGCATCCAAGCTGCTGAGCATCTTTAAGGCAGTTTTTCTTTGGAAGGTCTGCAGTTACAAATCCTTTATCTGCTCCTTGGAGTCCGAATTCACCCCTGAAACTGGAGTGGTCTCAGTGAATGGTGTTCTTCTCACTTTCATGTGTGGGAGCGCTGGCCTCAGGCTTCCTAAGCTGGGGTTGTATAACTCAATGTGGAGATTGCAAAATTTTGGCAACAGAAAAACATTTCTGCATTCTCCACCAAAATGAATTCAAAATCCATTGCATAATAAATCCAAGGTACTTCTGGCAGTGCCTACTCAGGCTGTACTATAGTAGCTCATTTGTGGTCTTACTTCAGAACACACAACACACACACTGCCCTGTGCATGTGTCCTGCTGATCATGCCAGTGAATGCTAATTCCAGACTATTGTATGTTACGAATTTTACACTTTTTATTATGCATATAAAGTCTTTTGCTCTTATAGAAATATCATAACTTAATTATTGAAAGCAAAGACTTAGTATTTTCATTTGGCCATCTCTCAGCATGCAAATAGCAGATTAATATCTATCTACATTATATATATATATATGACAGTTATATTAAAATGCTTGATTCTAAAAATTGTTGTTTGAGTTACTGACTTGAGTTACACAAAAATCAATAAATAAAATTTGGCTTGGGATTAGAATAGAATTCCCAAAAACTTTGAAGGGACCCTAAACATACTTTTGTATTTTTTACTCTGTATTTATGTGAAGCAAATGTTCTCAACAGGACTGATGATAAAAAAATATTCACAAACTCTGAAAAATATTGAAGAAGCTCCATATCCTACAGTATCAAATGTTCAGCCAAGATTTAATTATCTGTGTGAAAACAAACAAGCACATTCATCTCACTAATATGCCAATTTGCTTTTGTTTCTAATAAATGATAATATTGTGTGTATGCAAGGAATTGTTTTAAAATAAATTTCTTTATGAGTTCTTACCAGTAAATGTTTGGTGTGTATGCCTATTTTATACATCTGTGTACCTAGAGTTGCATAAAAATTTTTCAGGCAAAAGAGGTGCCAAGTGGAGAAGGTTTCAGAAGGTTTACAGTGGCTCCAGCATGGCTACATTTGAAGATGAGGCTGCTGAGGAAATACAGTAAATTATATCAGGTCATTACAGAAGGACCTTGTTGGGTGGGAATGATGTTCTGGTAGAAGACCATCAGACTCCGGGGAAGTCCATGTGAGCACATGACAAGAAGATTGCTATGGGAAAGCCAGGAAGATAGCTTGTACCAGACACCGACAGCAGAACCCTAATCTTGGAATTCTAGTTGGCAGAACTATGAGAAGATGTCTATGGCCATACCACCCAGGATGTACTGGATCTCACTGAACTGAGAAGATAAATTCTGTTTTTTTAAACACACCCATTCTTAGGCACTTTGCTATGATAACCCAAGCCAACTGATTCACACAAGAGGGCAGCAACGCCCCTTTTCTCTTTCCAGTCCACAGAGAGGGTAAGGACCAAGCTTCAGTCTTAAGACTGCCTTTCTCTGGCCCCATCACTGCTTCCAGATATAAAGAACTGAGGAAGTTTACCCTTTATGGTAAGTACCAGTGAGTCCAGATGACCTGGTCTTGTGGAATGAAATTCCCCTAACACGCACAGATCTTCTTCCTAGCATGTGTCATCATCGTAACAGTCACTAGCCTTTTGTCTAAGAGAAGCAGAGTTCTATTACACTGGATCTTCTTCCCTATTACGATAATTATTGAATAAAATTTTATCCTCACTACTGCTGTTTTTTTTTTTTAACAGCACCAACTTTATGGAGTGACCTGCTTTGCATTCTCAATGATAGAGCTAGTTGAGTTCAAAATTTTGCTTTCTTTTTCTGTGTTTGTATGTGTGAGTGTGTGTGAAAGAGAGATAGAGCTAGATAGACAGATGATAGACAGACAGACAGATAGATAGGACATGCATGTGTGTGCTTTAGTACAGAGATTGGAGTTTGGCAGGTAGAGGATTAGGTAAGGAGAGAAGAATGACCAGAGTTATGGACACAAACCTTGAGGGTGCTTACACTCAGTTGATCATTTGAACTGCTTAGTGGAATAGAAGAATATTTTCTTTAATTCATTCAATTTACATTGAAGAAACCCTCAAACCCCTAAACCAATGAAATCCCCTCATATTTAAAACTCCTAGGATGGAGAAACATGAAAATCATCTTCCAAAGGATTGTCTCACTAGTTATCCAAATTAGCAATGTGTCATAACCTGTGGTGTGTCATGTGACTCGTTTATGTGAGATATTCAATGAGTTAGTGATATCTCATTCATTATTGTATTCCATTGGTATGATCTTGAATGGAAATATGACTGAAATTCACTATAGAGAGACAAATATACAAAATTTTCTTGTTCTGTGAATTTAAGGGAAGATGAGATTGATATGTAAAATACATTAAAGCAAATACTATTTATGAATGGAAGTGAAATAATGAACTAAGTGAACAAATTAATAGTGAACAAGCTTTAGAACCAGAGAAATCATACTGTGAAATATGAGAACGAAAAAGACCAGAATGCTTAACAGGTTTGCAAAGCATTGGTGCAATGTTATGATTAATTTTATGAGTCAAGTTGGTTTGGCCACAGTAACCAAATGCATAGTCAAATGTCATTCTAGGTTGTCACTGAAGGCTTTCTTAAATGGGATTAACATATAGATTATTCTCTGTCTGTGAGTAGGCTTCATCTGATTCGCTGGAAGCCTGAATAGGGTAGGCGCTCCTTTTATCTTCTTGCACTCATTATAATTATTTTGAAAAGCATTGGCACTGCACTAAGCAACAGTTTCCATCTCCTTATTGTTGTACAATATTCTGTTGCATGTCAATTTATTAACCTGTTCATCTGTTGCTGGAAATTTAGGTTGTTTTCAGCTTGGGAATATTATGAATAAAGCTGCTATGAATATTTGTACACAAGTAAAAATAAAATAAAATAACACAGGCTTTTTCCAGAAAAGAGAATTCTGCCAACAAATAGGCATTGGCCTATTAAAATCTCAGTTTTCCCCTGAGTTTGCAGTCTGACGGCCTACCTTAAAGAATCTGCAATCCTCCCTGGTCACATGATCTTATACCTACATCTTAACATAGACCTCCCTCTATCTTTTCTCCCACTCCCCCTCCCTCTATAGCTCCCATTTCCACTCCCAAACCCACTTAAGGCTATTTCTTTATTTCATTCTTTGTGTTTCTCTGGAAATCCCCCAATACCAGAAAATTCTACAAAACTGGCAAAGTTCCTTCATCCCACTAATAAAGTTCCTGTTCTCTGCCAAGGAAAAGCATAGCTTATTGGTACAAAGAAAACACTGAAGGCCTAGGAGTGTAGCTCAGTTGGCTGGTTGAGTGCCTGCCCAGCCTGCCCAAAGCCCAGAGTCTAATCCCCAGCATTGCATAATCCAGTTGTAGTGGTTCATGACTATAATGCCAGCACGTAGGTGGTAGAGGAAGAAGGTTCAGCAATTCCAAGCCCTTTTTGGCTATGTTGTAGGTCTGAGGTCAACCTGGGATACATGAAACTGCCTTTAAAAGTTTTTTTTAAGACAAAGGAAACACTTGGTGGTGTCATTTAATTTTCTTAAACTGCAAGATTTTTCAGGTTCTGATCAACTATAATGAAGATCAGCAAGTCTAAAAACTTTCTATCATAATTACAAGACTAAATTTACATACACTTCTCAGTATTTCAGTCCAAGGAGAAATTAAGTATTGTTTGGTTTTGCAAGAAATTCATTTTTTCCCAGAGCTGGAAATCTTATAGATGCTTGATTTCTAATTTTACCATTTCCCACTTGCATTTGGGCATTAGGCCATAATTATAATTAAACCTTGCTTCAATAATCCCAAGGGAGTGAGCGGGTGAGCCAAACAAGCTTAGGAATTGACACCACTTGCCATCATTATGATGAATACTTCCTGGGGAAAAGACAAGCACTAAAAATATCCCATGATGCTTTTCCTATAGTAAAGATGACTTCCATGCACAGCACTGTGGATCCTTAGACATGTCTTCAGTGATTCATTTATTTCTTCCTTTGTGCACTGAAGCATACCAGCTTCTGGCCAGAAATAAAGCAGCAAGACATACCCTCAGCTTTCAATGAGGCTAGAGAGCAAGAAAGCAGGAGAGACATGTGGTGAGCTTGTACAAGAACATTATGGGTACTGTGATGGAAATCCATGTCTCACATAGTGAATATGTACATTACAAATCAGTTCCTCATTTTCATACAGAGTGATTAGCTGGCTTATTCAAGAATATATCTGATTGGAACTAGTAGTTCAAATAAATGGCTAGCCAGGTACAGGGGTATACAACTATAATCCCAGCACTCAGGAAGCTGAGGCAGGAGGATAGTAAGTTCAAGGCCAGCCCGGGCTAAATAGGGAGTCCCTGTTTCAAAAGAGCAAAAATGTAAAAATTTTTGGGAAAAAAAGGAATGGTTAGAAAATGTCCCAAGTATTTAAATTCATTACTGTACCTTTTCTGCAACAGGACTTTAAAAATTCTTTTCTGACTTTTGAGCTCCCTGCTTGTCCACTTGAGGGGACCTGGAGCACAGACAGTCTATCCACGCTCCTGACATTGTCCATCTGCTATTTCATCAAAACATTTCTAAACCATTTTCAGCCTCCATGTCCACACAATTTTGGCTAGAGTTCTTAACCAATTTATGCATGTGTGTTATGAGTAAAGAATGGCATATAAATGATATAATTCTGGTGCTTAATTGCTTTTGCCAGTAGCTACATACACCCCGAGGCCATCATGACTGCAGTTGATGGATCCCAACTGCCTGCCCACCCATTTCCCAGGAAAATCATTCTCAAAAGGATGACCTCTCATGCAGATTACCAACTCCTCCACCACAGAGCCTACAGAAAATAGGTAGGGTATGAAAACTCAACACCTCACCTCAAGGAGGAAAAGCCTTCATGGTGCAATGTATGTGCCACTGAACTCCTAGGCTTGTTGATCAGGCTCAAATTATTCTGTGCCTGAGATCATGTCCTATTTATTCTCCCCCCCTTTTTCTGAGTTTCTCCTCCTGTCAAAGATGCTTGCTTTGAAAAGCATCCCTCCCAACGAACCCTGTGTAGCTGAATCCCTTTCTTAGGGCCCTTCAGTCCATTCACTGTGCTTATTGCTTATATTTAAAGAAATAAGAAGTAGATAGAACAAATTTTCCATTACATATGGGAGATAAGGACAGTGTACTGACAGGACTGAAGCTGGGAGTGCCTGAAAGCAAGGGTACAAGTTGCACATTGGCAATGCAAATGAAAAGATTATTTTAGTCTTTCACCTTAACACGAGGTTATAAACAGAGTGATAACATACGTAAATCAAGCCAAATGCCAGTTTCAGTTGGCCATACTATATAAAACTTTTGCAACTGCCTTAGCCCTCTTTAAGTAAACATTAAAGAACACAGAGTTCTGAGGAGACATCAAGCAATAGCTACTATGATAATGAAAAGAACTAAAGTAAAATTTTTGGCTTGTTCCAATTTTATAAACAACCCTCCTGTCTCCAGCATATTATCAGACTGTTTTGGATGCTAACAGGGGACTGGGAAGGGTTAGGTCTTGGTTCCTCTGACCACTGCAGCTGTTCTTGGCAGGGAAAAGATGATGCAAATAGGGCAAATGGTTTGGGTGTACCAATTAAATTCTCTTTAAAAATATTGGTTAGCATCTAGAGTATACAAAGAACTCAAAAGTGAACGTCAAGAAAATAAATAACTCAATAAAAAATGGAGTAAAGAGCTAAACAGGGTGTTCTCAAAAGATGGCCAAGAAAGACTTTAAAAATGTTCAACATCCTTAGATATCAGGGAAATGCAAATTAAAAATACTTTGAGATTTTATCTTATCCCTGTGAAAATGGCCAAGATAATAAAACAAATGACTGCAGATGCTGGCAAGGATACCGGGAAAGGGGAACACTTATTCATTCCTGGTGGGAATGAAAACTGGTACAGCCTCTATGGAAATCAGTTCAACCATCATCAGAGAGGCTTCCTTAATTAAAACAGAGATCCACAACTAGACATGTACACAGACTGACCAACTTTGGAATATTTAGCTCTAAATGGAATGTCTTGATCACATCCTCCCCTCAAGGCTCACGGATCTGTGAGGAAGATGTGGGAAGATTGTAAGAGCCAGAAGTGGTGGATGACTCCAAGGAAACAATGTTTTCCAGATAAAGCAAGATGAAATGTGAACTCACAGAGACTGTGACAGCAAGCAAAAGACCTGTACAAATTTAAGCCAGACAAAAATCCCAGCAAGGAGAAGGGGAAGTAAGCACAAAGTCCCACCCCTAACCAAGGAACCTTTTGCAAATGATAGCTTCTTATAGAGGGAAATATCAGTTTTCTTCAATGGATTGGCACTAGGTACACCCAGGGTACCCAGGTAGTCTGTATGCACAAGAGTAGTTGACCAACACAAAATTGTGACGTAGATATATCCATTGGTGCTGGGGCCACCATGATCCATTGGTCTCTGCATTGCGTCCAGTTGTAGTTTTCTGTGGTGGTCTCCATTTGCCGCAAAGAGGAGCTTCCTTGTTGAGAGGTGGTAGCGACACTGTGGTATGATAGGATTTAGAATGTAGTTAGGAATTACGCTCCTTTAGCAAAGTGGCAGTAGTGGGAACGTGCTTCCCTTCCTCGGTAGCTTGCATAGGATTTTCTGGTACAATGAAAGCTGGACAGCAGGAAGGAGGGTTTCAGACTAAACGCAGCTTGAATCGTTTGGGTCCTGTGTCCTAAGTATGTGGCATCTTCAACAACAGTGGCTCACTGTCACCCTCTGAAATGCAACCATGGGCAGCATCCAGAGTTTATATTGTTTGGGAATTCACTTGCGTTTTTATGTCTGATACTGGGTTTCTGGTTAATCCATGCCTCTTGTGGGAAGTGAACAGAAATGAGTGAAAAGACATGGTCTTACAGACCTATACTCTGTTTCTGTTCATTCTCTCAGTAGTGATAGATTAAGAAATCAGAATGGGATTTGAAATCTTTGTGTTTTTAAAGGAATTAAGAAAATATTGAATGTGTTAGATATTAAATGATTGGATAAGGAAGAGTAACATGAAGATTTCACTGCAACTATTTCTGTGCCTGAGAAATGAGAATGGGGGTCAGGAAGAATGAAATTACGCAAGGTTTATGAAAATTTCACATCATAACACCTTTCTATTTTACCTGATACTGTTATACATGACCTACATTGAAAGTGCACATCGCTGCAATAATGATATAAATGAATTAAGATATAATATCTATGTCATTAAATATGACAATGTGAATTCATAAAGGTTATTTTAGAGTGGATTGGAAGTTCATACAACAGAATCAAATCTGGGCATCTGCAAATGGGATTCCATTTTGAGGGGGCAAGTTGGTCTGTTTCTGTGTCTCTAGAATGCTATGAAATCTTCCTGGGGGTGGCGCCAAAGAAAAGCATTTGCCGGGCTGATTTACTACCTTGTGGGTAAAATTTTCATCCACTGACTCCCAAAATTCAACTATGAGGAAAGTGTGTATGTTAACAAAAATGGTAATATTAGAAAAAGCAAATGACTCTGAGAAAAGGACACTTAGAACTGGGTCACAATTTTGGAGAAAAGTATCACTCTGTTTCCACACAAGTATTTCAGAGCAAGGGAACACTACTCTCAGCATTCTATCTCCAGACTATTAGTGGCTGGAACTGAGAGGAATCAAGGCACAGATCCCTTTATTAAGCATAGAAGTTCCCAAGAGGCAATCCTCAGAATTTCTGTCAGTACAAGGCCCAGAATGAGCAGCATAGTCACTACCGAATACCAGAGACACAAAAAAAGTTGTATCTTTTTGTTGTGAATGTTAACAGGAAAGGGAGGTAGACATAGCTGTGGTTGCACCTCACCATCAGCATCTTCCATAGAGGAAGGAGTGTTGTTGTTTGTTTTGCTCTTTACTCTTTGTTGATAGATATCACCTGTCAAGATTCAGGAGGTCTCTCCTGATCAAACCTGATCCATATTAACCCTGAAGGAATCCACAGCCTCTCATCTCCTATGGGAATAAAACTCCAAAGCATTTTTTATTTCCATTTGAAAAATACATTTTGACTTCTTTTTTGAAGTTAAGATAGCCCTAAAGTATTTAGGTTGGTTCAATTTTGCAGTCTTGTTTACAATCCCATGTCTGTGAGCAGCTGTTTTGCTTATAAACATTAAAAAAAATTCAAAATCAGCACAATAATGTACAGGATCCAGAATCCCTGTGTATTTCCCACCTCTATGTGGCTTATTCTTTTTTTATATATTACTTTACTTCTCTCTTTAAAGACTTTATTTTTAAACTATTCATTTTTTTCTATGACTATACTCTTTTTCTTTTCTTAAGCCTACACACATTGTTGAACACATTGTAACCTGTCTAGAGGTTTTTCTGTCTGAACCTCTTTTATTGTGTATCTTCAGCCTTTATTGACCATATGAGCAAATGGTGCTAACCTACACCTGGATCCTCTGCAGGTGGCTCTCAGCTGGTTCTGCCAGCTTCTATGGTAGTGAAAGTCAGGCTGAAAGCTCACTGGCCTGGTCAGAGGTTAATGACTGAAAACTACATTTAACCTTCCTAGCTGTGGAAGCTTGTACTTGTGCTGCCACAAGGGGTTTTTACTTACCTTGCTGTTTTTATTTAGCGTGGCCTGCTGAATGGCCATGCCTCTTAAAGGAGCCATGTCCTCTCTCTCTCTCTCTCTCTCTCTCTCTCTCTCTCTCTCTCTCTCTTTCTTTCTCAGCTTTCTCAGGCCCTACATGGAAACTCAGCCCACCTTGGAACACCAAAATGTTGTTTGTTTTGTTCTTTACTCTTTTGCGGGATCTGCCACCTAGTTCCCAAATAAATCACACATGGAGACTTATTCTTACTTATAAATGCCCAGCCTTAGCTTGGCTTGTTTCTTGCCAGCTTTTCTTAACTTAACCTGTCTACCTTTTGCCTCTGGGCTTTTACTTTTTTCTATTTCTGTATACCTTTCATTATTTCTTACTTCATTGCTGGTTGTGTAGCTGGGTGGCTGGCCTCTTGTGCCCCCCCTTTCTTCCTCCCAGATTTATCCTTCTATTTATCCTCTCTGTCTGCCAGTCCTGCCTCTCCGTTCTCTTGCCTTGCAATTAGTCATTCAGCTCTTTATTAGACCATCAGGTGTTTTAGACAGGCACAGTAACACAGCTTCACAGAGTTAAACAAATGCAACATAAGCAAAAGCAACACACCTTAAAATAATATTCTACTACAAAGGAGAGGCTTAGAGATCAAATTTACATTCTTTCCAACAAGTAGATGATGGGCAGGAAAAGGGAAGATTGGAACTAGAAAAATCTGGTAGTAGCCAGTTTTGAGAAAATAGGGAGCACAATAGTAGATACTAAGGAAGAAACAATTCATGAGAGATGTCATCTGTCACAAGGCATGATTACTAGATGTCAATGATCAGAGGATGCAGACTCTCAAGAATCTGATGAAAGAAATAAAGAAAAAAGTTGAGAATAGAGATGAACTAATTTTATTAATATGTATTAATTTTACAAAAAAATGTGTTTTGTTATGACACTTTCATATGAATATTCTGATGATGTTTACCATCCATTATGAATACCATTCTCTCTCTTCTCTGTGCTAGCCCCCAGCCTATTGGCAAACAGACCCCTTAAAACTTCCATTTCTATTTTTTAAAGTACATTCCACTTACATTGCTTCTTTCTCCTTTGAAATATATTCTTACTTTCTCTTGGTCCCTTCCCAGTTTCATAATTTCCCACACATATACATATATAATTTAAGTCTACATTTTCTATGTGAGAGAAAATTAGAGTTATTTGTCTAAGTCTGGTTTATTTGACTCAGCATAATGATTTCAAATTTCATTCATTTTTCTTGCATATATCATAACTTCATTTATCTTTAGGGGTGAGTCAAAATCTACTGAGTGTATGTAGCATATTTTCTTTATTGTAGTTTTAAAATTTAATACGTGTTTACTGTATTATATATCATACCCCCTTCCCTTTATTCTCTCTAACTCCTCCTGTGTTCCCCTACTCTTTCTCAAATTGATGGTGAACTCTTCCTTAATTATCATTGCTACATATATACATATATGAATAAATATATAAATATAGCCTTCTGAGTTCATTTAAGTGTTGTTCGTATGTGTATATATTTTAGGGCTGACAACTTAGTACTGGATAACCAATTAGGGAGCTTGTCCCTGGGAAGACTGATTCTCCATTTCTCCATGGATATTACTCGCCTGCAGCTCTTCATCTAGTGAGTCAATGTGAGGTTTACCCTATGTATCATATTTTCTTTACCCATTAATGGATTACTAGACATCTAGTCTAGTAATAGTTCTTATCTGTTATGTATAGTGAAACAATAAAAATGCATGTGCAAGTGTCTTTATGGTGAAGCTTAGAGTCCTTTGAATACTTACCCAAGAATGGTAATTGGATCATATGGTAATTCAATTTTTAATATTTTAGGAACTTCTAACTGATTTCTATAGTGGTTGCACAAATTTCCACACATACTCCCTTACTCTACATCCTTGCTTGCACATGTTTTCTTGATGGTAGCTTCTAACTAGGGTAAGATGAAATCTTAAAGTACCTTTAATTTGCAGTTTTCTGATGGCTAAGGATATTAAAATGTTTTCAGTATTTATTGGCCATTTGTATTTCTCCTTCTGAAAACTATCAGTTAGTTCACTAACTCATTTATTGATTGGAAGGTATTTTTTTGGTGTTTAGTATTTGCAGGTCTTTATATGTTCTAGGTATTAACTCCATCTGCTATACAATTGACAAAGGATTTTTATCCCCAGTCTCAGGGGTGTCTTGTCAGGTTGGTGATTTTTTTCCTTTGGTGTGCTGAGCAATTTAATTTCATGCAATCCTACCTATCCCTGGTGGCTACTGCTGATACCCCTGACTACTACAGCCAGTGGAGTGGTATGCTGTTGTGAGCAACCATCCTCTTAGCCAAGGAACCACTACCTTGAGGAGTACTCTTTTGCTCCATTGTAAAGATCATCCTGATTGGGCTTGCTGACTATGTTCTTCATGCAGAGGTAAGGGGGATCCTACCCTTACATGAGTATTCTGCCTCTCCTTACCATCTGTTTTATGTAACTCTGCCTTAACTACATGTGCCCTCTGGAAGGGGCTACATGATATAGGCACAGAAAGACTGGAGAGGATGACTTCATTTCAGCGAGAGTGAAGCCCTCCTCCCTGCTGCATAAAGGCTTTCTAGATGTGGCCTATTGTGTGTATGTGTGGGATGAGTACAGCTAACCCCTTTAAGTAACACATTACCCATGCTTTATAAGGAAGCATGTGATAGTTATTAATTGGTCAACTTGACTATATCTGGAATTAACTAAAACCCCCAAGTGGCTGGCAATGTCTGCATCTCCTCAGGCTATTTCTTGTCCCTGTGTTGTCTTTATTTTGTCATAGTTTATGTTGTTATTTTTGTGTGTTTTGGATGTTCTGGAGGTTTTTTTTCTCATGGGAATAGTCTATTCTTTTTTTATCCCAACTCTTGCCTTTACTTAGTCACACAGAGTCAGCTTTTGATGTACCGCGTTACCAGAATTCGGTTGTACCTTACTTTTCATCCTGTGTCTTATTTTGACTAGATTGCCCTAAGCAGAAGCACCATATTTCTAAGCTGTTTTGAGAGATGTAATGTTACTGGGGAAATTGTTTCTCTTTTATAGGTTCTTGGTTGCATTGACAAAAGAACTTAGAAAACAGAGTCAGAAGGAAGCTCAATGACCATTTTATTAGAGTTTGAGAGAAAAAAAATAACAAGACAGCAAACTGAAAAAAAAAAATCTCCCGGAGGACAGAGATGACTAAGGGGAAGAAAGAATCATGTCTTTTGAGTAAGGGTCCAGAAAGGCAGGCAGGTTCAGCAACCGAGGTCAACAAGAAATAAAAGAAGGGAACCTGAGTTTCAGAGACACAGTGAGAATCCACAGAAGCAATGGAGAGAGAAAAAGGGAAAGTCATGCTTTGGGGAGTCAGAACTCAGAAAGTGGGCAGGTTGAGCAGTACATCACTGTGCAAGCTCTGTACAGAGCTGAATCTGGAAGAGTCTCCCAGAGGAAGAAATGCATCATTGAATTGAGGCAATATTTATTCCTCACATCTTCCTATCACATCTTTGGTGAATCAGCCTGCCTGAGGCGTTGTCTCCTGGCCAGGTGCTTGACAGACCCAGGTAGATTAACTCTGAAGGGAGGAGACAATAGTATGTAAAGTTCTAATCTTTGGAACCAACTGAAATGTCTCCACCCAGAGCCAGAGGGAGAACTCGGATTCCATTCTTTTCTCCAGGAGGAAATAACTTTCTATTAATGTCTCAAGAAACTCCCAAACCATCTCTTTTTCCTATAGCATTTTAAATCTTGGAGGAAGGGGGTGCCTCTCTACCTAGGGCTACCAGGAAAATGGAAAGTGGGGTTCAAAGTAGACCATGAGGGAGGGAGGAAAGGAGTCCTTGCCCAACAGCCTCCATGCCCATACTAATCTCTGTCTGTCTAGCTACCCAGCAGTGATATTGTTACAATCTAGAGTCCTATAGCAGTGATACTATGGGAATCTTGTTGTAGGTCTTAGAATTACAAGACTAGTTACTTCCAGAATTCCCGTTTGGGGCCCCCGACTTGCTGGCTTCCAAAAGTACCCCAGAGGAGCCAAATGAGATAATTATTACAAAATTCTTACACCTATCAACCATTATTTTAAAAATCATTTCTGACAAGAAGAGATCTAAAGACAAGGATCACTGACTCACGACTCTCTGACTTTTTCGTCTCTGAAAGTGGAAACCGGTTTTTCCTCTACTCTATGCAATAAGAAATGGCATGCAAGAAATAACTCTAGTTTTTGAGTTTTCCTCACAAAAGAAGAAGTGCTAAAACCATGTGGAACAAATGTGAATGGAGAACATGCCTGGGGTAGACTGCAGCAGGTGTGGCCTGATTTTCCTAGGCTCCTGCATCTGTACTGAGTTGTAAAGTCCATGCTTTAACACCTCTAACTTTGGATCTGAGTCAGGTCCATTTTGGTTTGCAAGATTGACAAGTGTGTAAGTGTGTGTGTGTAAAACAATGTGGGAGGGTCTCAGTTTTTATAATGAAGTGTCAGAGAACTCATTGTTACCCAAACTACATGCTCCAACTCAGTTTTGGATTTTACCAAACTGATTTCTTGGGTCCAGTTGTCAATCCAACTCTACTCAACTCAAAGCTCACCTATTGACAGCCCTGACCCCAACATTATTCATTAAAAACATTTCCAGCAGTGACTCTAGAAACTCCAGCCAATAATTTGATTAAAAAACAATCTACTGTCACTACAAATTAGCCTACCCTGGACATATGTCTATGGCCTTTTATGTCTGGTTTAATCTCATTTTATGCCTGATTTTTAAAACATATCTATCCAGTTACTTATTTTACTGACAGACTTCAATGTAATATACAAATATTAATTTATCCTCCAAAATATATGTCAAGTTATTTTATTTTTATCAGCAATTAGATATCAAAATGATCAGTTATTCCTTTTAATGTAAAATTTCATGTAGCAAGATATACATTTGCTGAGTTGAAAAATGCCTCCATGTGGCCAGGTCAGTCTATCAAGATATGTGGACTGTATGGGTTGCTCCTGAGAGTTCCCTTATAGCTTATTCTTGTCAGTAGTCCTCACAGAGGGCCATTTTTTCCACTGTTGATACGATTAGCCAGCATTTCCTTATGTTATTAAATGGTGTTTCTGTCTTAATGGAATTCTATGAGTTGTTCATTTTAGATATGTTTGCTGATGTCATTAAACTGCTCGTCCCTCCTAGCTTCCATTTTCAATTTATTCTTTGATTGCTTTTCCCCTCTTCGGCCACCTCCCGCCTCTCTTTCCTTTGAGTTCATTGAAATGCTTGTATAGTCTCATTTTGTTCTGAGTAGTCAATTGTTTCCTTTCTGTAATTAACCACATATTTCTCTACCATATCTAAGGTCAGTCTTTAACTATATCCTCTGGTTGGAGAAGAGAATTGGGGCACTCAAAGTCCCACTTTCCTCTCTAAGCCATTTTCTGTCTTATCCTCTCATCATATCTTCAAGTTCCAGCCAAGGTAAGCAACACATACTCAGATGTCTCAATAAATTATAGTCATTTCTTTGGTTGGCATGCATTCTTGAATCCCACATCAAGTTTAAGAAATAATCCTTTTCTTGCCGATATATATAGAAGTAATCTTTTTCTTTCTGTTGGATATATCTATATTCAAGAAATTCTTACAAAAACTTTTCCAGTGTTAAATATTCTGAGTTCTTGCATGCTAAAATATTTCTATTTTATATTCATTATTTTTCTTGGGTCAAAGTGACTTTCTCTTGCAGCTTTGGATTTCTTTTTTATACAGCCTCTGGAGTTTCTAATTAGATTTATATCCATGGATTATGATGCATTTGAGGTAATTTCCCTTTTCCACAGGAGATCTTGGGGTCCACCCCTACTCCCACCCCCATGGTTTTGGGGGTTCTGAAATGACAATATGTGGAACATGATTTCAATTTGGCTTTTAGTAGGAGCTTCTAGTATCGGGACTCTGCCTGTGTCAGTGAAGATGCCTTTAATGGCATCTCCTTTCCACTTGGCCCAGTCTTACATTCAGCAACTCCTATGGTATGACTCTATGACTTCTGAATCTGTCCTACAAAAGCTTTACAGTTTCCTTTTAAAAAAGATTTACTTTGTTTTTAATCAGGTGTACATGTATGTCTATGTCAGGAAGGGCTAGATGCACATGTGAGTGCAGGTACCCAAGGAGTCCAGAAGAGGGCAACAGATCCCTTGGGATTGGAGTTACAAGCCGCTGTCTATGAGAACTGGGAACCCAGCCCTCAGCAGGAGCAGGCACATTCTTAGCTGCTGAACCCTCTCGGTAGACCCTCCCTCTTTGGTTCTTTGTTGCATTGTTATTATTACTGTAGAAGAGACTCTTTGTCTGACATCTAAATTATTAACTTAGTCTTCCCTATAGGTGCTCTAGTTTTCAAACCATCTCTTGGATTTTTCACTTCATGACCTAGTTTAGAGTTTGCTATTCTACATTTAATGTTGTTTCTTTAAACTTGCTGTGGTATTAAAGAATCTAAACTCTAATTAGATCACTCTATTTGCCTTGTTTCTCCTACTACAGGTTTTTTTTTTTTAATTTCAGGTTATTTTCATGTGGGCTTTCTTTAAACTTTTCATTATTCCTGCTTACTTTCCTTTACAGTGTGGATTTTTTTTGTCTTGTCTGTTTTGCAGCAAAACTTTGGGCAAAGTTTTTCATAGAGTATGGGGGAGCACAGTGTCGGGAAACAGAGTGCTGGCAGGGCCTGACTTT
This sequence comes from Peromyscus eremicus, assembly GCF_949786415.1. NCBI lineage: Eukaryota > Metazoa > Chordata > Mammalia > Rodentia > Cricetidae > Peromyscus > Peromyscus eremicus. The sequence continues at coordinate 49,585,039 of NC_081428.1, read as the reverse complement.
AGGATGCTCACCATTCTTCCCAGGCATCACAACATGCTTGTAGATTTCTACTATGAGTGAGCCCTTTCCCGTGTAGACAATGGGGGAAGGGATGAGTAACCTGGCTGCTAACCCTGAGACTCCTTGTTTGCCTCTTCTAGACTTCATTCTTTAGATAGAGTTCCTAGGTACCAGATCTTGCATCTTAATAAATAATTTAGATCGTGACTGTGGCATTTAAAAAATGGTTTGTGGAGCCCTAGAGAAAGGACTAGTGGGAGACAGGTGCTTCAAAGGGAGTGATGAGAACAGTGGAGGACTTTAGCTGGCGAGGGGGAAGAGGAGTAATACAGGGGATGGAGGAGAGATAACACTAAGAATGTTTGAAAAGGTCATAGAAAACTATATTTTTTAAAAGCATACTTAAAAATATATACATTGTGTGTGTGTGTGTGTGTGTGTGTGTGTGTGTGTGTATTCCAATGTAACTTCTAACTGTATTCCAGATACTTATTATTATATCCACTGTTAAGTGTAGGTCTCAGGCCTTTCACAACAAAGGGAAACTATTACAGAGGTCCACAACTGGCCAAAATCCAGAGAATAAGTACTGTGAGGTGCCCAATCCCAACTGATACATGCATAACAGAACCCCTATGTTTAAGTCTCAGGAAAAATAATGGAAGAGGGGTGGAAAGATTATATGAGCCAGAGGCCCAGGATAGTGTCCACTAGACATGACAGGGACAACACACTAATGAATTTCCAACAATACAGTTGCCCGAATGAGACCAGCATAATGACATCAACTGACATGGCAGTGGGGATAGGGGAAGTTTCACACGGTCCTACCCTTAGATGAAGAGCTACCAGTGGTCAATGGCTGCTGTAAGAGGGAGATTCAGTCCCCTCCACGGAGGAGCCCCTGCATAAGTTGCCAATCCCAAGTGGTCAGTCCTGGATGCAAGTACATATGAGCCACATGATATATGTGTGCATGTGTGAGTATGTGTGTGTATGATATATATTATATATACATATTATGAAGTTGGTGGTAGGAAATGGAGACATAGGAGGGTAGGAAGGGGGATGGAGGGCAGGAGTGACATAGATAATTATTCATGTATGAAGTTTTCAAGAAAATAAAGTTGATGAAAAGAAAAGGTATAAAAAATACCTATGATTTGTGTGTGTTTGATTCCATCCAGTGCTGTGGAGCGATGGCAGGGAGAGAGGAACACGATCTCTTGTTTTCAAGCAAAGGTGGGGTTTTATTCACATGGAGTACACCAGCACTGTTCTCAGCCAGACTCTTTCATCAACACATTTCTTGCTTCTGACACAGAATAATATCAAGGGCTGGCTGCAGCTTTGAAATTAAGCATGACTAAGTGGATCAGACATCGTCATGGGAAAGCAGAGAATTTACAAGGCAGAGATCTACTGTTGTCTCCATGTTAAATCCAAATGATTTATCTTTATGGTCCACAAATCTTTTGTTTTCTCAACAGGAGCTAGACGCCTCACACGGCAAACAAAAACACTTGCTGTGTGGAATAGGTATGTTCTGACACCTATGTTCCTGCTTTCTCCATCCAATACGTGGCTGACATCCTGACCACCAGCTTCTAGTTGAGTACACTGAGGCTCGGAGTGGGAGAAAGGGAGTGGTTGTTCAAGAGGACGTCCAGGGAAACAGAAGACAGCCATGAATCTCAGGTAACTGTGAAGTAAGCCATCTGTAAAAAGGTGGATACATGTCTTCCTAGTCCTCAATTAAATCAATGCTCTGAAACAATTAGGAAACATTTACCTGAAAGTTAAAAATCAAATCTTTTCACTTTTAGAATAAGAGAAAGAGAGAGAACGCAGACAATGTAAATGACCAAAGTCAAATGTGATTCATAGAGGCAGTTTTGGATTTTTGTTGTTAGTGGATTCTATTAAATATCAAATCTCTCCGATGTGTTATTTTAAATAAATGGAATTTTTTTTTTATTTTTATTTTTTAGTTTTAACTTCCTGGAGAAAATGGTTTGATTTTACTGATAAGTTAACCTAGTTTTTCCTTCTTACCAGTGGCTGGTGTCAAGGGAAAACATTACAAAAGAATAAAAATTTTCAGTTCGACCAAGTTTCCCCCACCTTCCCACTCAGACAGGTAACACTTTCACTCATTTAGAAACAGTAAAACAAACACATTGGACCGCTCCTACCACCGGTGGTGAGGGAGCTACCACAAATGTGAACTTGAAAAGTACATCTTCTCAAGTATGTTTAAAAGCTCCAAATCTGTGTGTGAGCATCCGGTGATCAAATACACTGCAATTACACACTGATTTGGGCTCAGTCCAAGGTCTGATCTCACACTTAGGCTACTAAATTGCAAATAGTTTTTGTAAACAGGTCATCTTATGGGTTTGGGATGTAGGGATCTGTATTTTCATGACTTATTTCAACAAAAGTTTGATCATCCATTACTGTGCTCAGGGTGGAGACACATCCGTGAACAAGATAGAGATCCTTCCTTTGGACTTTTTTTTCCAGAAGATAGGGGCTACCAAATTTAATAAAACAAAATTAATTTCAAAGTTAAATTCAGAGAAATAAATGATTTTAGAATCAGTATGTCCGTATAACATTTGAAAACACTAAAACCTTTTGCTTTTTTTTTTTTTAAATTTTAAACTAAAGTTTAGCCACAAGTCCTGTGTTTTTCCCCTGCCAATGGGAAAAGAGGAGCAGGAAGACAGTGATGCACAGTAGCAATTGGTAGCACGTGTCTCCTGTTGACTAAGAGTTCTGCTTTCCAGGTTTTCTAAACATGACAGAGACACCTTCCTGCAAAATGTCAAATCAGTAAGCAACAAATGGTTTTCCAAGAGAGCAGACAATGTACTAAGGATGGACGTACAACATCAATATGAAAGGAGGTTCTGAAGCTACCCTGGTATCATTAAACCCAGCTCATAGCCATATGAGAAGTGAGTTTTGAGGATGAAGCCTGTTATAGATGTTTTTTTCAGTGTGTTCCCATGGAGGTCTATGTTCCTATGGACCACCATGGAGGACACAAATGACTTACTATTCTAAGGATATAAGCGAATTGAAATATTTTATGTATTTAGATTTTTCCAGAGGGCCAGAAATCCTAGCAGGACATTTTCGGACTGTCCAGAGAAGAAATTTTGAAGGCAAGACAAGCTGAGCTCACTAGGTCCCTATCTTTCTGTACACATTGCTGGCCACCAGGGCTGAGACCTGGGGACTCCAAACAGAAGGACTGATATACACCAGTTGCCAACCTACCTTTAATGCGATTGATGTTTGATTTTTAATGTAGTAACAAGGGGAAGGAGAGTCTAAATGACTTTTATAAATCTGAGGAAAAAAAGCAAGCATGAAAAACTTATCCTAGGAAACACATTCTGCTCTCAAAGTAATGAGACAAACCCCTATATCTTGCTTTTATTTATGATACATATAATTATAGAAGTTTAGTGTAAAAGGTAATCTAAGGGACTTATCATGGACATGGAGAACAACTTGAAAGTTTAGGACTATATAAAAAAGAGAAATTAAAATTAATACATACATATTTACTTAATATAAAGAAATGTAAGAACCATTATAATTGACTCCACAGAAATCTTGTGCAGTTCTTTTCTGTATTTACTTTTATTTATTATTTGTTAATTATTTTCATTTTTTGAGACAAGGTCTCTCTGTATAGCCTTGTGCTGTGCTAGAACTTGCTATGTAGACCGGGATGGCCTTGAACTCCACCTGTCTCTGCAGGTCCTGAAGGCATGTGCCAGCATGTGCAGCATTATTTCTGTATTTTTTTTCTCCTGGCTTGTAACTGTGCCTCCTCTGAAGTGCAGCCCTAGCTTGATGCTGACCTGCTTCAGTAAACCACAGGGGGCCATAAGAAAGCTCATGGCCTCTGCTCTTTAGTTCTTGACTGGCCAACCACTTTTCTTGTCTTTAGTCCCCCTCCCCACCTCTCCCTCTGGCGCTCTGGACTTCCATGAGATCGGTTTTTTTTTAAATTATGTATTTATTTATCTATTTTAATTTCCTGACCCTAGCACTCAGTGGATCTCTGCATCATCCCTCACCCTCAGACGACTGCCTGCTCTTGTCTTGTTTTTGATGATGTTCTCCGATGATAATTTCTTTCTGTCCACTCATTTCAAGACTTCTGTCACTATCTAGCTATCTTGTCAGAGTCTGCACGGCTTATATATTTCCTTTCAATTCTGCTCACTTTTTCCACCGGTTTTTCTTCGGAGATTCCACAGATTCTGTCATTTCAATCCTTTCCTTCATCGCCTTTCCTTTTTCCTGCTGTACTTTTAGTTTCTGACAGTTCTCTTAGGTTCGTTGTCTTTTTGTTTCTTAGTCTTTCTTCACAGCCTTTCTCGCTTATTTTACATAAGTGATAATCTTCCAAGTCTCTCTTTGGGACTAACTAGAGTTTGACTTGTTTTTTGAAGTGTCTTGTTTTCTATCTAAATCATTCTCTTTCTCCTAAGTAAAATAATCCATTCTTTAAAATTTTTACTTTTTGTTTTTAACTTGATCTTTCACGTTACCAAATTTCTTCAAATATCTGTAAGTTAATTCATAACTCTTGATTACTTGAGTGGGCAAGTAGGGCTTTCTTGCTTGCTTGATAACTGAATTGAATTTTCAGACTGGAACTCCAACCCTGGGCCTTATATATACCAGGCAATTTGTCTACTACTCATTCCCTCCCCATGAGGATTCTTAGCTGATGATCCTCATACTATGGAAAGCAGAAGGAAGCAGGCTGGGCAGGTTTTAGAAACCTCTACTGCCCACAAGTAGAGGTCTGTGATCTTGAAGAACTGGCCTTCAACTCTTCTGCCTTGGATGATATCTGGTCATTTGTTCAGTTTCTTTGTGAACTGAGCAAGTTCTCTCTCTCTCTTTTCCTTTCCTTTTGTCTGAGCATATCTTTCTGTGTGGCCAGTCAAATTAGGGAATATATCAGAGTTCACCTAGGCTGGACTTAGGATTTCAACTTGACAGTTTCTGGGTCTGACTTGTGGTCCTCTGTAGTGATGTTTTATTTGTGCTGAAATGTGGTGATATTTTATTTGTATGTTAATAAATGAAATTTGCCTGGAAATCAGAGGAAATAGCAAGCCATTTTAAGTAAACAGAAGTCAGGCAGTGGTAGCACATGCCGTTAATCTGATCACTTAGCAGGCAGGGTCTGTGTGTTCAAGGCCACACTGGGAACAGAGCCAATCGTGGTGATTCACACCTTTAATCCCAGTACCAACCATAGAGACATGGAGGTTTGTACAGACAGACAGTGACAAAGAAGTGAGGTAGCTGGGTTAAGAGCGAATGAGAGGGCAGAAAAGCAAGGCAATAAAGGCATGGGTAGACCAGAAGTAACACACTTTGGAAGCTGTGGCATGGTGAGGTAAGGTTAGCTGGTGGCTATTACTATTTCCCTGATCTCTAAGGCTTTCACCCCTATATTTGGCTCTGTGTTTTTTGTTTAATAAGACCACTTAGAAATTCATCTACAGTCCCCTCCAGAGGCTACCAGGACTCAGTGCATTGCTCCCTTTTGGAGCTGTCTCTGGTCCAGGCCACCTGTTCTCCATTCTATATCATCATTTACTCTGCATTCATTTTCAGCTTTCATAACTGCTAGTCTTCTAACTTATACCCAGGATTTAGTAGCCTTGGGATCATAACAGAACTACAGGATAATACTGTTTCATGGTTTAAGCCAGTCACTAATATTCATAATAATGATCATGAATTTAAATGGGGATGTTAAAATTGTGTCTTCCAAGCAAAAGAAGTATGTCATTTATTTTGGAGGGTGAACTAATAAAGACTGTACAGATAATCATGAAAGAATATCTCTGATATCTTGGAATAGACAAACGGAAATAAGGGCCCCAAAACAATGGACTCCAAAGAATTACAATTTCTCCAGGGATCCATGCCAAGGGAAGGAAAAGAGTAATCTTGGCTACAGGAGGAACTGTAAGCTTCAGGAAAAGATTGCACACAGATCTGACAGCAAATCTCAGTTAAATCAACACTAGAGTGTCTTTATTTTTGTTTCATCTTTTCCATACAATTTATACATTAGGTCAGAAAGGCAGAGGGAAATTAGGAGTGTTGCCATAGTTTTCCTGTCCTGTACATAAACTCACCTCCCTTTACCTAGTTTCTTGGAATACAGAGAAAATGAGATGGTAAGATTATGAGCTTGGGTGACCAGTAGTGAAACCATTCCATGTAAAGCCAGGAGCATCTGTCCATAGACGAAGTCATTGACATATTTGACTACATACAGATTTATTAAGAGACTGAAAAGCAATCTGAAGACTGACAACTGCCAGCAATCCAATCTACACTTAACAATGCCATGATATGAACAAATGTGATCTGTTTTAAGAGCAGTGTTTGGAAGATACAGAAAAGGATAACTGTGGCTGTTTTGAAGGTATGTAAGAACTGAAGAGCTCTCAGAGATGAGAAAGCTAGGTAATCCTGGGGACAAGATCCATGGAAGAATGTGTGTGGTTTCTTCCAATCACAGATGATGTGAGAAATAATTAGTTCATTCATTCAGTCATGTAGCAAATATCTGCCAATAGCCAACTATGTGTCAGCAGTCAGTGTAAGCACTAAAAACATGGTAATTGAACAAGGCAAAGGTTCTGTTTTCATGGCACATTTACAGCATAGGGAGGCAGCAAGAGAGACTCAAAGAAAAAGATTAAATTAATAGGAAAGAAGAACAATTCTGCATTAAAAGGGAGAAAAATGAGCCAACATTATTGGGTTACCAATGGGCTAGAGCAGTACCAGAGATTTCCAACTGATGGAATAGTCAAGACTATATCTAGAGGCACAAGAATTTAGCTGTCACCTGAATAGCAAGCCCGTGATCAGTGCTCTGGAGCAACAGTATCCCTGGCACAAGTATCAGCCTATATTAAGAACTATGTTTAAGGGGAAAATCTATAAAAAGAACAATAAAGACCACTGTGGCGGATGTGTCAAAGATATAGGTAGTGTTAGCTACATCATGGGCAGCTAGTGGTTACTCATGAAAGCCCTTCTTTGAGTAAAACGATGTGGTTTACTATAGGGGCACTGATAGAACTTTGTAGTTCCCTTTATATTGTTCTGGGGAAAGGAATAAATTTTACAGTCATTTTCCTAGAGGAAACTGAATCAGAAAACAATTCCAGCTTTCCTGTAACTTATTTAATTAAAGAATTCTGAAGAAGAAACAGAGACCACATATTAGTAGTCATAGTCTGATAGACCATGGGACTTTAAATCCTGAAACATCGATGTTGTTTTGATATGACATTATTATAATTTTCAAAACGAAGAATCTGTCTAAGGGTATCTATTGCTGTGGTAAAATACCACGACCAAAAGCAATGTGGGGAGGAAATGGTTAATTTTATCCAGTGTTACAGGTAACAGTCCATCAGGGCAAGAACTCAAGGTAGAAGCCTGGAGACAGGAACTGATGCAGAGACCATGGAGGAATGATGCTTACTGGCTTACTCCTCATGGCTTACTTAACCTGCTTTCTTTCTTTCTTTTTTCTTTCTTTCTTTCTTTCTTTCTTTCTTTCTTTCTTTCTTTCTTTCTTTCTTTCTTTCTTTCTTTCTTTTTTGTTTTTGTTTTTCGAGACAGGGTTTTTCTGTGTAGTTTTGTGCCTTTCTTGGAACTCGCTTTATAGACCAAGCTGGCCTCGAACTCACAGAGATCCTCCTGCCTCTGCCTTCCGAGTGCTGGGATTAAAGGCGTGTGCCACCACCGCCCGGCAACCAGCTTTCTTATAGCACCCAGGACTACCTGATTAGGGTTGGTACCACCCACGGTGAGCTGGGCCATTGCACATCAGTCACTAATCAAGACAATATCTCACAGACTTGCTACAGGCTGATCTGATAGAGGCGTTTTCTCAATTAATATTTTCTTTTCCCAGATCTGTCTAAGTTTGTGTCAAGTTCTCAGAAATCAAACTAGCACGACGTCTCTAAACATTCATTTATTGTACCAAAAATATTGAATGTATTGTGGTTGAATATAAAATATTCTTACTATCTGCCAAATTCTTTCAGAGTCAACAAATTGTCAACACTTGAAACCTGTTGTAAACACAATTTATAGGTTACTTGGAAGATTTTCTGAGTAGTGGAATATGAACATAACAAAAATGAAAAGAAATCAGATGTTAATCAGTTCCTATGAAACCAAAGAAGGAGAATAACACAAACTGTTTTTGTTTTTCCAAAAACAATGACAAGGAATACTATGGCTTATTCTCAGTGTTATCACTGAAAAAAAAAATCACATTTTCAAAAAGATCTTTGCAAACTTTCCTAAGAGGGGTTTAATTATTTAAAGGTAAATGACCCAGAGGAAAAAAAATATTCAGAAACAGCTAATAAATCACTCTTTATCATTCCTCAAGAAATACAGAAGCAGTCTTTAAAACCTTTGTCTTCAATTTTAAAGATCACCACATAACCCAGCAGAAGAGACTTTCAGTTCTAATACTTCGCAGAAACTTCACAGTGACTACCTCAGACAAAGCATCTCTGCAAGGTCTGTGTCTCAGGGTGAAATGGCGTTTTGTTGTTGTTGTTTTGTTTTGTTTTGTTTTTTAACTGAAAGAAAGCTTTTCTCATACAATATATTTTGATCATGTTTTCCCCCTCCACCTCCCTACCCATCTATTCTCTCTTTCTCTCTTCCTCTCTCCCTCTCTCTCTTTCTCTCTCTAAAGAAACCTGAAGAAACAAAATAAAACAAAACCCATAAAAACAAAAAAAATCAAAAATAAGCAAAAGACCAATAAGACAAAAAAAAAATGCTCAAACAAAACAAAATGATACAAAAAGTCTACAAAAAATACTGCTGAGTTAATTTTGTGGTGGCCAACTACTCTTGTGCATGAGGCCTGCCGTGATGTGTGGTTAATACACCTAGTGAGACTCCATTGGCGAAAACCAATTGTCCTCTTGTAAGCAGGTATCGATTGCATCTAGCTTCTTGGTTAGGAGCGAGAGCAGAAGGGAGAGACTTTGGAGTCCTCAGCCCTAAATAGGATGCCCTCATCAAAGGCCTTCCCTCGTGGCTCAGGTATCTATGGAAGGATATCTATGGAAAGATTGCAAGAATCAGAGGTGATGGAGGACTCCAAGAAAATGGTGCTTTCCAGATACAACAGGTGCTGAAATTTTATTTCTGATGCACACACGAACTCACAGAGATGGGAAGCCTACACAGTGCCTGCACAGTTGCAAGCCAGGGATCTCAGCACTGAGAGGGAATTGGACATAGCCTCTCCAGCAAGAAAGCCCAGAGGGATCCTCTTAGCCTGTTTTCTCTTATGAGGGAATCGGAGACAAAGGTTGGTTGTCCACCTTCCAGTGTTTCAGGGCATTGCTCAAGAAGCTCCATTTTATTTCTCTTCCCTTGGAACACTTGGAGAGTTGCACACCTCGACAAGCAGGGACCGATGTGGGCAAAGAAGACTTGAGACACGGGGGAGCTAGCACTGTGTCGGTGCAGAAACTCCCGAGTTGCAATAGCTTTATCTAAACAGGGACTTCCCTGGCTGGCAGATTTGTTTCATGAGACATCATATAAACGTGATTAAGTTTGGGGCCTCAGGCAGTTACAAAGCTCAGATAGTAACCTCACCAGACCAGAAAGTCCAGCTAGCAAATCTCACCAGAAAGTCAAAACACGAGCCCTCTTCACAATCGAGCCAAGCTAGCAACAATGTCAATGCGATCTCTAGCAAATTTTTAAGACAATTTTTATGCAGAAAAAAAAAATACTTTCAGTAATCACATGGAGTGGCCAAGGAACCCAATAGCCAAAGCAATTTCACCAAAATAGCAAATAAATAAATAAAGATCTTGGCATCATGCTCTCTGATTTTAAGATATAACTCTGAAGTGACTCAGACATTATGGCGCTGAAAAACTGTAGAATAGAAAAGGTAAACAGGACAGACATCTCAAAACAACTCCGTGCTGTTTATGAGCAGCAGCGCTTGGACAGAGCTGCCAAGAAGTCACAGTTTCGAAAAGACATTTGATATAGCGGAATAATCAGATAAATGCGCACCAAAACCACCCTCAGTATTAATTCACACTTGTTAGGGATTGGGAAATGAGTAGCAGGTGTTACTGAGACTGTGAAGACATGAGAACACTTGTGGGACTCAGACATGATGCTATAACAAACAGCACCAAGTTTACTTAAAAGCTTAAAAATATAATTTAGCCGTCACACATCTGGGTATATATCAAAAATGAAATCAAGATTACAAAGATGTACCTGCACTTGTACATTCTCGGCAGCATTATTCACAGAAGCTGAAATTTAGAAGCAAACTAAATGTCCACTGACAGATGAATAGATGTGATATGTGCACATAGGTTTGTACAGTGGAATATTACTCAGCCTTTAAAAAGAATAATATAAATGATATAAATGACCCAGACACATTCTAAGTGAAATAAGAACCGGATTACATATACTATATGATTCTTCTTACATGAATGAAGACAGGAGATAGAGAACAGGTAGAGCAAGATTTAAGAAGTTGTTCAGTTGACATAAAGGTACAGTTATAAAATAGAAATACATTTCAGAGATCTGCTATAAAACTGTGCTATAATTAAATCATTGAGTGCTTAAAAATTAAAAAGCAGATATCATGCTCTGTTTTTTCCACAAAACAAAAACAAAGCAAAATGTTTTCCAAGGAACTGCACGGAGCTGCAGGATACGTTATGTCTTCTGGGGAATTGTGGTGGTCCACAGAGGCCTCCTAGTGAGACCTAACTCAAGGTCAGAGAATCTGAGCTTGCTTTACCCAGCAGGGCTGCATTATTTCCAAATAATGGAATGATTTGGCCAGGGGCGTGGTTACCAGGTGTTTGGAAGGCTCTACATTTGTTGGTATGGTGTTCTTTGATCTTGCAAGGGGGAGGTCTTTTGCCTCTCCCCTTGGCATATTATAAAAAGCACTTTTGAATAAACCTCTGGGCAACTGGGTATTAACCCAGGGCCAGCCGGAAGCTATCCTGTGTCTCTGTCTTTCTTATCATCTCTTTCTATCTTTCTACCTAATACTTCCTTATTCCTCTCTCCTTCACCCAAGAACCCTTTGACAGCTCTGAGCTGGACTCCAACAGACTCACACAGGAAATATTGGTGTACGTTGTGTCCAAGCACACTAGGTCATGTGTATTACTTATATGAACCTTGTGTTTAGTAATCACATCTCAGTAAAGCTGGGATGACATATCATGCTGCTAGTATCATGTGGTATATGTCCCTGTACCAGAAACATGGATGTCCTCCCTGTTCTGCACTTTTCTGTGAGAATGATTGCCACTGTGCCTTAGGAATGTCTTTAGAAGTCTCTATCTTTAGATATCTTTAGATAGCCATGAGGTCATTACGTGCTTGGAAGTTCTTCTGGGAACTGTTTCTCTTAGGCATTACAAAGAGTCCAAGGTACCAGTGGGTGATTTAATAAGCAGACGCTTGAAGCTTTCAAAGCATGAGGATAAAGCATCCCACACAGAGTTCCTCTTCTGGTGGTGAAAGTGATCTTGGGAAGGGCACTTCTCACAGGCTCTCAAACATGAGATATCAAGGTCATGGAACATTAGACACAAATTCTAAACATTTTTCAAAAAATAACCAGGAGAGATTTTGGCCAGGGGTACATTGGAGGAGAAAGATGGAGCCTGTTCAAGTTCAAAACAGGTATGAAGAGAAAAACATCTGGCAAAATTGGCTTGATTTTACCTTGTATCGCCCACTGGTTAGTGTGATTAGAAGACACTGGGCCAATATAAATTTTATGGAGATGCTTTTACTTTTTTAACCAGAGAGTGGAAATACCCTCAGTCACTTCCGTATTTGTTTGAGATAATTAAACCTCAGGGTAGAAACTGGAGCACAGAGGGCAGGTGAAGACAGCCAGTGTTCAGGAAGCTATCTCAGCTGGAATGGTGTGGTCATATGTACACCCCAGACTGGTGAGACAGGAATATCCTCCAATGTGCAAGACAGTGCAATGTCTACACCATGGCCACATAGACACTTCCTTCTGTCAAAAGGGCCACAGACATTTCTTCAGTGTCATCTTCAATTGCAGCACTCAGCCCTCCTCCTGTGTCACAAGATGCTCTGAAAGCAACTTTATAAACATCTAGTTTTCCTTAAAGAAACAGGGCCTTGCCCAGTGGTAGTTGTGCTGCATGCATTTAATCCCAGCACTTGGGAGGCAGAGACAGGCAGATCTCTGAGTTTGAGGCCAGCCTGGTCTACAGAATGAGTTCCAGGGCAGCCAGGGCTACACAGAGAAATCCTGTCTTGAAAACCCTGATGATGATGATGATGATAAAAGAAAAGAAACAGGGCCTTCTTCTTAAAGATAATTTTTATTCTTTGAAAATTTCATACATTCATATAATGTATTTGATCATAGCCCCCCTCCCCAGCCCCCCTCCCTTATCCTGTTCTTACCACCTCTGGAAATATTCATCTTCACAACATTCCTCCTTTTTATCTTTTTTGTGTGTTTCCTTTTGTGACCCACTGGGCTTAATTAGAGCTGCTTACATGTGCTTGAGTGAGGGGTTATTTAATGGATCATGGACAGCTTACCAGTGCCTACGTCACTGAAGAAAGGCACGTCTTCCTCCCCTTAGTCATTGATCGCCTGTAGCTCTTCAGCTAGGGTTGAAGACTCATATGATGTTTCCCATCCATGCTGGAATGTTGAAGGGCTCAACCTTGTGTGGGTCTTGCGATGGTAACCACAGTTGCTCAGTTCATGAGTACAATAGCCATGTCATGTCCAGAAGACAGGGGGTTTCCCGGCAGTCTTCCAAGTCCCCCGGGCGGGGAGGGAGGGGACTATTTACCTTCTATCAGCTCCCTTTTCTATAGTGTTCCATGAGACTTTGACGGGGGAGGGGAGGGGATGATACAGATACTCTTTTAGGTCTGAGTACTCAATAGTCACATATTCTCAGCACTTTGACCAATTATGTGTCTCTGCTTTAACTGTTACCCACTGCAAAAAGAAACTTTCTTGGCCAAGCTTGAGAGTAGCCCTAATCTATGGCAGCAAAAATAAATATTTATAAAGAAGTTTGATAATATGAGCATTTAGCAAAACACCACCACCAGGTTCTCTCCTAGAGCCCATGACCTACTGAACCATGGCCTTTTGATCAGATTTCCTGGACCAGACATGGACCCCCTCCTGTGGAGTGGACCTCAAATCCAAACAGAAAGTAAATCACCCCATAGCATTCTCATCACTACTGCACCAATGAGCAACAGTGTCACACTTTTGATAACCTCCTAACTTCTCTTAAAGACATAATGCCTTCTGATCTCCCTGACCCCTGACCAGTGCCAGCTAATAGCTTTGCTCCATGTAAGCCTAAAGAGAACACGGCATGACCCTTGCCCTATGTAATCATCCCAGATGAAGGATGTCTTCATGATTAGTCAATATGAGACAGAAACCGTATGTGGTCAGATTCACCTCCCTATTGTCTGGCTTGTCCAAGACACTACCATTGTGCCTCCAGGGGCAGCTAAGCTTACTGTTTCAGAAACGACTCCATGGTCAAGGTCCAGCTTGAAGAATATCTTCGTTGTGAAGTCTTATCTACCCAGGGTCCTGCTTCTCTGTCCTTATAACACCTGGTACACACATATGCATCTCACTAAACAGTTAAGATGAATGTACTTTTACCACTGTTTATATGGTCACCTTTAATGTCACATTGAACGCCTCAAGAAGGATCACCATGGGCTAGTTCTTCTTCCTTTTCTCCCTCTTCTCCTCCTTCTTAGTTGGAGTTTCTCTATTTCATGTTCCCCAAACCAGAATATTTATTGAATATTTTGTTATTATTCTCATTCCTCTTTCTTCCCTTTTCTTGTTCCTTTGTTACATCTTTTCACCTTATTGTCTCTTCTCTTCTTCCTTTCCTACTTGTTTTCTGTCTGTCTTCTTGTCTGTCACTGCATCTCTGTCACACTGTCTTTCATCGGCCTTTTAACTTGTATGCGATAGGCTCTTTCCTAACATATTCCATCTATTTAATGCAATATATTTAATTTGTAATTGATTTCTCAACTAGATTTTAGGGTAAACTAAATCTTTGGGATTTTTTGTTTGTCTGAGACAGGGTTTCTCTGTGTAGCTTTGGTGTCTGTTCTGAAGCTTGCTTTGTAGACCAGGTTGGCCTCAAACTCACAGACATCTGCCTGGCTCTGCCTCCCGAGTGCTGGGATTAAAGGCATGCATCACCATTGCCTGGCTCTAAACTAAATCTTATAGTAGTGTCCATAAGCTGTGAAACAATAATGTTTTACAGTGCTGTAATAAAAACCAATGTTTTATTAAATTGGCTTGCTCTTAGACTTTGTGGTCACTCTATAATGCCTAGTTTAAGACCTAGACAAACGACTGGCTTGAGCATGGTTTATCTCAGCATTGCTCTTTTATTACATTCTAGATAATTGTTACAGTTTGGCTTTGAAATGTTCCCCAGCTTTGTGATTCTTGATTAACTACTCTTGGGAAGTAATGAAATCATAAGGGCTCTGACTTCATCAACGGATTGGTCCGTTGATTAGTTAATACTTTGGTAGACTGTAGGGACATAACAGGAACATAGGAGCTGGAACCTAGTTAGAAAGATCAGGTCTTTGGAAATGTGTCTATGACATCATATCTTGTTTTCATTCTCTGTCCATGCTTCCTCACTATCACCAAGCAAGCAGCTTTGCTCCATCAAGCACTCACCAGAAACACTGGTGCCAACTGCTATGGGCTGAATCTGTTACCCAGAATGAATCTTTCCCCACCAAGTTGTTCCTTCAGTTATTTTGTCAAAGCCATCAAATCAAGAAATGTCATTATCTGCCTTTTTTCTATTCATGGTTTGTTCTGAAGATTGACTATCAGCAAGGTCAGCAGCAAGTCTAAGGGGAATTGGTTAAGCAATAAGTGGGTTTATGAGTTCAGAGAACTGAAAAGTCCAGAATGTCTAGTTTCTGGAGCAACTTGAAGGAAATTTTTTTTTTATTCTGTTATCAGCATCTGCATGGGTTTCATCTTCCTTCTGGTTCTGTTCACCTCTACGTTGATTCAGTTCTCTACTGCTCTGTCCTTGTGGTTGTTAGACAGCTGTAGCACTACAGAACATTTCTAACTTTCAACCTCCATGTTTATGAGAGAAAGAAAGCTTCATCTGAGAAAACCCAAAGAGAAATCAAATTCTCTTTGATGCCAACTCCACAGTCTTGGACTATGAGTCTTAAAGTGACCAGAAAAAATTGTGTTACATAAATATAAAGTAGGATTGGCCACAACTGCACTCCTAGACTAGTTGTGAAACCGATTTCATATTATGCATATGGACAAAAAGATGGGCAGTGGGTAACCCTAGAGAACAAAGAGTCTTGTGATCAGAGATGGGATCTTACTTTCATGTGACATAACCAACCACTGTCCATTGCAGACATCTTGAGTGACACAAAGCCTATTTAGTACATATGAAACTCACTGTGGAGCTGTGCAGAAAGAGGCAAATAGCCTCTGGAAACAAATTAATGTTGGGAAAGATGGACACAGACTGCTGATGAGGAAAGAACCATTTGTATTAGGAGGCCCTTAAAAGATAGCGAAAACATCATTTTCCTATATGAACTAGAAATTAAAATAGTAAAAACACATCCCTTAACTATCAAGACCAATCAGAGCTATCCCTTATAAGAGAGTTATCTCCTAGCTGAGAGCAACAGCACTTATTTAACTTGGTAATTATTGATATAGTACATGATACTATAACTCACACCTGAAATTTGCTGAGAGAACAGATCACCAAGCATACAAAGAAGGTAATTATGTGAAGTGAGAGATGTGTTAGTTAGAGGCCAGCCTGATCTACAGAGCAAGTTCTAGGACAGCCAGGGGGTCAGGGCTACATAGAGAAACCTTGTCTGGGGGAGCGGGGGAGAGAGAGAGAGAGAGAGAGAGAGAGAGAGAGAGAGAGAGAGAGAGAGAGAGAGACAGAGCGACAGAGAGAGACAGAGAGACAGAGAGACAGACAGAGACAGAGAGACAAACAGAGGGGAGAGAGATTAGCTAACTTGATAGTGGTAATCATTTCACAATATGTAAGTATGTCAAGCCATCATGTTGTACACCTTAAATGTATACAACCTTCTTCTTATTTTTGTGATGCTAAGGATTGAACCCAAAACCTTATGTGTACTATATAAGTCTTCTACCAATGAGTTAAACTCCTAAATGACAATTTTATTTTTCCATTATTTCTCAATAAGGCAGGAAAAATTGCTTGAAAATGCCCCCAAAACTTTGAAATATTTTTTTGTTGTACTAGATACTCTAAGTAGGTTTCATGCTGTTAGAAAGACAGCATGGCTGTCTTTTCTTCCTCAACATTTCAGTGCATTGAGGAAGACATTAAGAACCATTCAATTGTTATATGATTGTAGTAATTGTAAGCAATACTCTGAAGAAAAAGAATACAGTGAGAACTAGCTAATATGGGGAACTCAGTCCAGGGGTTAGGAGAAGTTTGATGGAGGAAGTAATAAGCACCCTGAGGTCAGGAGTATGAGCAGCCATGGGTAGTGTGGGTCTAATCAAGAGAGAGAAACCACACAGTTACTTAAACAGGAGCCACACAATATAAAAACAATTATCAAGCCGTACTGGTTAATTATGTACATAAAAACTCTACAGGGTGGCATAGAACTGGACTAGCAAGCCTATGAAAGGACAATCTTGTAAGGAAGGTCTGATTGTTGGAAGAGATTCAGCTGCAGGTCACAGCTTGCTGGGATACTTACCCAGACTGGTCCTATGTCTCTGGGCAATTTGGAACAAGACTACAGAGAAGAATGAGCTCCATTGACATGTGACCATCCAGAGAAAGTCTGGACACTGCTGGAATACAGAGGACTCCCTCTTTAGGATCTTCTAACACCTCCATGTTAGCTTGGCTCCAAGTCAGTCTGGGGCTGAGGAGACTGTGGAGCTGGGGGAAGGGTACAGGGACTAGTGACCTCAGGCAGCAAACAGACCCACATGATCTGATCTGCTGCTCTGGTCAAGACATGAAAAAAAAGGGATTTGGAGGTGGAGATATTCCAGCTATTAGGAACATTTACTGCTTTTGGAGAGGACCCAGTTTCAGTTCCCAGAACCCACATGGCAGCTCATAATTGTCTATAACTCCAGTTTCAGGTGATTGACTGTCTTCTTCTGGCCTCTGAGGGTGCTTGGAGGCATCTGGTGCACATAAACTCACATCACAAAAACTAAACAAAAAAACAAACATTTTCTGAAGTATAGAAAATACATAATAACCAAATGCTAGCAGACACTGTACAATGCTGCCTCCAGCTCCAGTGAAAAGTATGTTAGCAAACAACAGATGAAATTAAAATTGTGCTCTTAAGGAGTCTGGCAAATGAGATCTAAAAAGAAGACCCTCTTCTTATCAATGTCTCTCAGTTACGTGACCTCAATGGACAAAAGCTAGGATCATGCCAATTACCAAAAGGTGGTTTTTAAAGAAAATGGCCCCCATAGGCCCATAGGTAGTAGGACTATTAGGAGGCATGGCCTTGTTGGAGAAAGTGGTCAGTGGGGTAGGCTTTGAGGTTTCAGATGTTCAAGTCACGCCCAGTGTAGCAGTCTCTCCTGTTGCCTGCAGATCAAGATACAGAACTCTCAGCTCCTTCTCCAGCACTATGTCTGCTTGTGTGCTGCCATGCTTCCTGCCATGATGATAGTGGACTAAACATCTGAACTGAAGCAAGACCCAGTTAAATGTTTTCCTTTATAAGAGTTGCCATGGTCATGGTGTTTCTTCACAGCAATAGAAATTCTAAGACTGGCCCACATTCGTTTTTACAGAATAGGCAACCAACTGTGAATTGGAAACCTAGAGACAATAAGTGAATAATTGGCACAGGGCTAAGGGATGTCTTAAGTAAAAGAAACAATTGCATAGGAAGTCCTTTGGTAGGAAAGAAGGCCAGTGTAGCCTGCTGAGCCTCATCCAAGGTGGCAGAAGATAAAAGGAAAGAAGTTGAAGGAAGCCAAATGAATAACTCAAATGGATTTAAGGCAGAAATGGAATTTGTCGTTTTTCATAACTGAATAGTCTGGTGATTCAAACAAGGCTGTATTCCATAGCTCAAATATTAACCAATGGAAACAAATTTATCATCTTCCTTCACTTTACTTTCTACTTTTCTGTTTAAGATTAACCTTCAAGGTATTGTGGTTTCCCTTTTCCACATGACACATGCTAGGGGCGTCTACCAGTTCCGTCCTCACTAACACCCGGGGAAGACCAGACAGAAGAAGTAAGAGCAGAATGCTACTTTCCCCTAAGATAATATCATTTTTCCTGCTATTGTGACTTTCTCAAGTGGCTCTCATTCCGGGGATCAGAGGAATGGTGTGTGATGCCGGTTATCTCAAGCCTATCAGAGTCCACCAGTGACTACTACTTTAGATAAGGAAGGTGCTGAAGTCAACCATCCTTCTCAAAAACAGATGGATGAAAGTTGTGTTATGTATTAGGAAGGGAAATACATCCACATGTGGTTGACCAGTGAGCTGATAGGCTCTATCTGTCACCCCGTGTGGGAATTCTCACAGTCCATTGCACATATATCTCCACATCTCCACACGAGCTTGTATGTAGATAATTGGAAGGACAAAGCAGGTGGAAAGAGCCATTGAAATTAAGAAGTTGTTGAAATTATTCAAGTAGGAGAGAAAGTTGACCCCAGAAAGGAGGACCACTGGGTGGAATCAAGTTTTGACACTTGGCAACATATTAGTTATGGGGTCTCAGTTCTCACTGCCCAGAGCCAGAGGAAAAGGCTCCAAAGGGATGGCAGTTCCTTTTGCTGACTTCTGATGAAGAGGATGGGTATGAGGGACAATCATTACTTGAGGATATTTTTAAACATGTGGGATGAAATCGTGTCAACATTTAGGAATTGTTTCAACATCTCTAAACACTGATTGGAATCCATAAACTAAAAAAAAAAAAAAATAACCAGCACATATTATAAAACCCTGAATTAAATTTGCATTAAATTTGATTATTTAATATTAAATTAAATAAATTTGTATTAAATATGCTTTATTCTAATTTAATTGCCCTATCTCTTCAGTGTCTATCTTTTTGGTTCCAGAGCATCTTGTGCGGTTTTTTTGTCTGATGGAGCGGGTCTCTTTAGGTATCAGTATCATCATATATGCACAGCTCCCAGAGTTCTCCTCTGCACTGGCCCTGTATCCCAGGCATGTGGAGCTCTCTTCCTCCCAGCCTTGTCAATGCCCTTAGTGGAGTGAGTCCTCCACTTCATGTGGCTTCATCACTCAGTCTTGGAAGGGGATAAGGAGGGAAACAAGGAAGAAGGGGGTTAGAAGTCACTGAGACTGAAGCAAGAGAGCCAAGTTAGGCTTGCCACAAGAGACAGGAACAAGAGGAAGAGAACAGGGGATGTGCCTGCTATTTTTGCCTAGTACCCCTATCAACGTTTGCTTCTTAAACCTTCTTAAAGGTTTTTGTGTACTTTTGGATCACAAAGTTATAATTTGGGTCTATGGATCACATTTTCTAATCCCCCCCCCCCAATTTTCATGGTGTTTGAATCTAGGATCAATGGACTTCTTTCAGTACTTGAACAAAAACGTGCTTTGAGAAATTTCTTTAAAAATAAATTAAGGGTCAATATGAGAGTTAACTTTAACGAGAAGTTACCTTGTATGGCTATGAATAGCCTTATTATATAACTTGTTTTCCCATAAGCCTCTGTAACACTTCCCTCTACAAAAACAACTCAGTGAATTAATTGAAGGAAATTCGTGGTCATAATGAGAGCATGCAAATTACATAATACTTCTTTGATACAAAAAGCAGGCTTTGTGCAGGACCAAAAAGCAGAATGAAAAGGGCTAAAAATGGAGACACAGTCCAGAAGGGAAGAAACAGGATGAGACAGACAGAGAGTGAAGATGAGGTCTTCCACTAACCATGTGTTGGCTAGATGTTTGTGAAATCTGGAGCTAGCCCCTGGCATAAGAGTGTATTGTACCCAGTGTCCACTTGTGTTGTTTAGTTCTTAGTACTGATTTGTCGGGATAGCGATGTCCTCAAGCGTTTAAATAATGAATTCCACACACCAGAAGTTGCAACGATGGTAAATCAGCCAGCTCAATCACGACACTGAACAGACGAGAAGGCAAAGCCAGGGTGTCAGGTTCTAGGAGTACAGATCTCAATTCACAGTTGCTGCTTGTCCAGGGAGGTAATCACGTCTGAGCCTAAAGGGCTACCAGAGAGCCAAGAATACCAGCGCAGGGTATAGGAAGGCCCAGTGAGCCTACAGCCAATGTGGAACCCAGCTGTCTCTAGCAGCTGAGCTGGGGCCTGGAGTATGAGCCTGCTGAGAGATACCTCAGCATTTGCACTAGTTGCTATGGTAACAGCCGCTACCTCTCACTAAAGTTGTTAAATAAGTCATTAGTTTCATTACTCCATTATATTCAATTTCATTCTGTATTATGCTCAAAACACTTCCCAACCTCAAAGGATAGGGCTTGAGAGTAGGGAGTTTCTTTCCCTCACTGTTCAATAGGCACTGCCCCCACCTTCACTAGACTGTCAGCACCTGAGGTGAGAGCAAACTGAAGAGGGAGGAAACAGTTTTTCTGGTGGCCTGGCATCCGGTTAGGAAGAGTCTGCTTGTTACAAGGTGATGACTTAGGTTCCGGTAGAAATAGATTTCCTACCTGGTTAATTTTTACTGCTCAATTATGAGATGTTCAAAACAGTAATATTACCTATCAGAGTATGTCATACCAATAGGCTGGCATTATGATCTAATATAACCTGAGCTGCAGACAGAGGAAAAGGTCCACTATCGTGACTTAAATATAATTTGTTCTCTTTAAAACCCATGTTGAAATTTGGTTACCATGACAGCGGCACTGCTAAGGTAGGGATTGGAGAGATGGCCTTGCGATTAAGAGAACTTTCTCTTCCAGAGAACCCGGGTTTAAATCCAAGCACTCATATGTCAGGTCACAACTGTCTGTAACTTTAGTTTCAGGGAATCCTATACTCCCTTCTGGTATCTGAGGGTACTGCATGAATGTAGTACACAGACATACTTGCAGGCAAAACACTGAAGCACACAAAATTTCTTTCTTTTTTTTTAAAGAAAGAAATGTTAAAATAGATCAATTCCTTTCTCATGCACTTGGGTTAATGTTCATGGGACTCAATTAGTGATCACTAGAGTTGATTGTTAAGAAGCATGGGCATCTTCATTTGGTTTTTCAGCATGAGTTAATGGTATGTTCTTTTTTTTTTTTTTCTGGTTTTTCGAGACAGGGTTTCTCTGTGTAGCTTTGCGCCTTTCCTGGGACTCACTTGGTAGCCCAGGCTGGCCTCGAACTCACAGAGATCCGCCTGGCTCTGCCTCCCGAGTGCTGGGATTAAAGGCGTGCGCCACCACCACCCGGCAATGGTATGTTCTTGATGATTCCAACTTCCAGAATTATGGGATAAAACAAGATTTTTCTTAAAAATTACCCTCATAATAACAGAAAACAGAGTAGGGTATTAATGTGGGATGTTGGGAGCTGTGCAGCTAAGTTTCAGACCAGTATATGAGTGCTTGTCCAATGGGTCTCCAGATGAGGCAAAGCCCATCGGGACAGCCTCACTTGGCAAGGACCAGTGGATTTAGGGACAGCACAGCACAATGCTGGGACTGCATGGCCTGCACACTCTCTTCTCCCTCACAATATTGATGATTTTCTTGGTAGTTTTTAGTATCCCTTGGTCAATCATGCACGGGACAGATGTGATCATTTCTGGAAACCCCATTTTTTTTTCTTGAATATTTCCTCCTAAAATTCTTTGGGAGCTGATGCTTCTCAGATTTCTTGTCTGGAGATTTCTTGCCAGCTGTCACATCAGAGCCTGGGAGCTGTTCTGATTCAGTGCTGACAGGATCAGAGGCAGATCACCCTATTTTTGTAAATATATTTTGAATGAGATTATTGCTCTTGAAAATGTGTGCCTATGTCAATCACCTTTTAGTTCTGTAAAGACAGGATGTACCTGACTAGACATTTGGCCAAGATAGCAAAATAAGTGTTGTTTTTGGTTTAAGGATGTTTTGATGTAAAAGTTGGGAAAAACCATATTTGACATTTTTGTTTTTTGCTGGAGGTTAACGTCAAAGGATCAGAAAAACTTATTTGTTAGAATGGAAAAACATGCTTATTTTTGATGTATAAATAAAGACGGCTGGAGCTATCATGGGGCCAGTCACTTGTGTGAAACTCATCTGGTGGTTGGACAGTTCATTTCTTTACACCAAGGCCTCTTCCCTGTCTCAGGGCCTTAATCCAGGCTGCAGCAGGATTGTGGCAGTTGGGGACATTATAGACCTCTATATTTGATGGTGAGTCAATAATGTTGAAGTAGTAGATATTAGTGCTTTGACTGAGGAGAAAGGAAGCCATGAGAATCTCCACCCAACTGCACAAAGCACACACTATTCTATCTGCTGTATCAACAAGGCTGGCATTCTCTGGGAGTTGGTACAAATGCAGAATCTTGGGTCTCACTGGAGATTCAAATAAATATCAGTCTATGTGGCCTATATTATTACCCAGTACTCCAGATGATCGATGGACACAGTCAGATTTGAAAAGCCCTGAAAAAGAATAACTCAAGAACAATGTGTTCTAAGCAGCAGCTTTCTATCTTTTTGATGAACAATGGAGGAGTCTTTATGAATTCCCTTATTAGTAACACTTAAATTTATGAGGAAATTGAATTGAGTGAACTTTATTCTTTGATTTCCTTGGAGATAAAACATTCTATTTTTAAAAGAGGAGGAAAGTTGCTAATCAGATTTCCACTGCTTTTGTTATTGTTATTTCCAAAGCTTTTGTTATTGCTGTTGCTACCATCCAAGGGTATGTAGGAAAAGTGCTTTTCAGGCTGGGTCATTCAGAAACTCAGAGGTCACTGTAGCTGTCACAAAGAGGGAATGCTACTTCTTGATCCGACAGTGATCTTAGGGGTCACCCATGTGGTGCTGGTGTTGCAAGAATGTCTATAGATGCTGCACCAAGGTTCTAGAGAAAAGCCTAGAAAGGCAGACAGTGTGTAACAGAGTCAAATTCCCCACAGGGAGCCTCTAATTCAGCTCCTTGTAAAGTATGGGAAGTGGAGCATTAGTGGAAATGGAGACCTGGGGATGTTTAGCTGAAAATGTAGGATATCCTCTAAGAAAAGCTGGAGTCATTGAGTGGAGGCCAACCAAAAGACAGTCCACATATGCTGCAAATGGCAGAACCATAGAGGTGATGATGCTGCCACCAGTGCTCAGATGATGCCACTACATGCCCTGGCTGCCAGACATGCAGCTACAGGATTTAGTGTTTACTGTGTTGGATTTTATTCTTGCTTTAATCCTAACATTGTGTCATCTTTCTGCTATTGTTTGTTTAATTTGAAAGGGGTGGTTTGGTTTCTTGTTGTCTAGTTTTTAAATATATGCTTACAGATATAAGTTATAAGGAGTCTCGGGGGATACCTTGGACTTTTAAGCAGTACTGGATCTTGGAAGACTATGGAGACTCTTGAAGTTGGACTAAATACATTCTGTGTCATGAGGTAGCTGAGGTTTTCAGGTCTAGGAACGTATAGTATGAGATGACTGTGGACTGTGGGTCTTTGGAAGGCAGTAAAGGAGTATTATGCTTTGAATCTGAAATGCTTCTTATAAGTTCATGATTTGAACACTGGTTCTCAGTCTGTGGTAGAATATGGAGGGCTTTGAAGCCTTTAGGAGGTGAGGCCTCATTGGTAGAAGCAAGTCGGTAGGGCAAGCCTTGGAAGGTTATATCCATTTCTAGCTCTGGCAGCAGGAGCTACAGCATCACACTCCCACTGTCCTGAAGGAAGAAGCCATTCCTGCTGTCATGTGTCCCTACCACCATGAACTGAAACCCACTGAAAATCGGGAGCCAAAACAATTCTTTCCCCTTTGAGTTTCTGTCAAGTATTTTGGTTATAACAATGCAAAAGTAAGTGCTGGTTTTGTGTGTGAGTGTTAGTCATACAATAAATTAAAAAATATTTATCTTTTCCCATTCTTTAGGCTGCCATTTTGTCCTATTGATGGTGTCTTTTGCCTTACAGTAACTTTTCTATTTTATGAGGTCCCATTTATTAATTATTGATCTTAGTACCTATGATATTGGTGTTATATTCAGGAAGTTGTTTCCTGTGCCAATTCATTTGAGATTATTTCCCACTTTCTTTTCTATCAGGTACAATGTATCTAGATTTATGTTGAGGTCTTTGATCTACTTGGACTTGAGTTTTGTGCAGGGTGATAAATATGGATCTATTTGCATTCTTCTACTTGCTGACATCCAGTTGGACCAGCACCATTTGTTGAAGATACTTTCTCTTTTTCATTGTATAATTTTGGCTTCTTTGTCAACAGAGAGGTCAAGGACACCACAAGAAAATTCATAGAATCAGTTTTAATAACCTGGGCTCATAGGGGCTCACAGAGACTGAATCAACAACCAAGGAGCCTGCATGGTACTGACCTAGACACTCTCTATATATGCTACAGTCCTGTAGCTTGGTCCTCTTGTGGGACTCCTAACAGTGGGAACAGGGACTGTCTCAGATTCTTTTACTGGCTTTTGGGACCCTACTCCTCATACTAGGTTACCTTGCTCAGCCTTAATGCACCAGGGAGGTGCTTAGTTTTACTGTAACTTGATGTGCCATGCCTTATTGATACTCATTGGAGGCCTGCCCTTTACTAAACAGAAACAGAGCAGGGAGTTGATTGTGGGGTGGGAAGATAGAGGGGTGAGGTGGGAGGGACTGGGAGGAGAGGAGGGAGGGGAAACTGCAGTCAGGATGTAAGGTAATAAATAAATAAATAAATAAATTTATTAAAAATATTTATCTTGTGTCCATATCTGAGAATACAATTTCTAACATGCACACTGTTTAGAAATGAGATGAGTGATGTGTCCAATCACTTGTTTCAAGTGTCAATTACATTTATACCCAAGTTTAAGTCATTAAGTGTACAAAGTACATTTTTATGGTATTTTGACCCATGTATTATTAATAATTTTTTTCATATTCTTCCTACTTTAACCATTTCCTTTTGTTAGTTTTTTAAACAGGTGAGCAATGAATGAGCAAAGATCAAGCAATAGGAAGAGATCTCAGAATGAAGGCTTTCTTTGTTTTGACCCTAGATCAGTCACCGTTTGTCCTATTAATTCAGTCAAAGAGTCAGGGTGTCTTTCTATCCAAGAAAAGGCAAGCATAAGATAACACCTCACATATCTGATACTCCAAAGCATTTAGAGACACTGGAAAGGGTGCTGCACTGGGTAGTGGGCCAACAGGGTTAGAGTCTCACCTTGCCACGGCCTAGACTTCAGGTCAGTCTAACCATCTCTCTGAACCTCAGTTTCCTAGTATTAAGCAAAATAGATGTAATAGTACCTGTTCATCCTTAATGAGATGCCACTAATTATATAAGACAGATTTATTACCTTCCTAGGTGTGGTATAATTTCAGAAATAATATTCACAGAGGGTTCTTAGGAAATAGAGAGTGTTTCAGGACAGACACTTCTAAATAATATAGTAATTGATAGTTTTTCACTTTGGCATTTTGTTTGTTTTAAGTAGGGTCTCATGTTGTAGACCAGGTTGGTCTTGGACTGCAAGAACAACCTGGCAGTCTAGACCCTTCAATGTCTTTGTACCAAGTGCTGGGATTATAGGAGTGCAGATTGTCAAGGGTAGTAGTCAGTACTGAGCACCCTCACAGAGCTTATTTACACTGATCATATGAAGACTTACATTTATTTTGTCTAATCCTACCTAGAACTTCCAATAGCATATCTTATCAATTCCTAAAAATGCTTATACGACTTTAGTATCAGTTACCCCTAGAGCTATTACTTATAAGCCCAAAATTAAAATTTATGGAAAAACTAGAAGAGTTTATTTGTAGTCAATCCCCAGTGAGGGTGTTTTGTAATGAATTTGCACTGAAGCTCACATGAAATACATTACCCACATGAAATACATTCCAGGATCTGCAGTGGACGTCTAAAATGGAAAGCAGTACCCAAACTGTTATACACTTTTACTGTATTATTTCTTCTAAATAAAGATCAATGCTAGAGTCTTTCCATTTTGTCTTATAATAAAAAAGTAATAAAAATACTCCAATAAAAGTAATATTAATGTGGCCTCTGTCTTCTCTGTATGTCTTAAGGTATTATAGATGTGACATTTGATTCTATCTACTATTATATGTGAGTAATGGAATCGATGGAAAGTGAAAAATCCAATAGGGAGCAGTGACTGGATGAACATCTTAGGTGAATGCTAATGACTGGCCGCCAGACAGGAACATATTTAAAAGCAAACATACCAATCCCCTGCTGTCCTACTCTCCCTGTCTTCACTATTTCCCAGCCCCCAACCTGAGCAGACAGCCCCTGCTCAACCACAAGTGGTGCCTACCAGAAGACCAGGTAGGCTGCCTGAGGACTTTCCCCTTTCTCTCTGTTACCCCAGCCTAATTCCCAGGGTCGCTCCAAGCACTGCAGCTGCATCACAACACCAGGAGCGTCATCTCCTCTCCCCTGTTCATGCCTCCTGTGGAGTCTTCAGACCATCTTCCCCTGACCTCCCCTTCCCAACACCAGCAAGCATTCTCCTGGAACACAGCAGCCAAGCAGGGCAGTAAAACAGGCAACACTTAGCCAGTACACCTCTGAAAATCCATCCAGGAAACAGAAACCAAGGAACAAAACCAACCAAGACAAACCTAGAAATCAACACCTAGACCCAAATGCCTAGACACTAGTTTAAGAATACAATCAATAACAGCTAAGTTAATATGTCACCACATCAGAGCCCAGATATCCTACCACAGCAGGTCCTGAATATTCCAACATAGCTGAAGCATAAGAAAATACCTTAAAGATGATAGAGGTCCTTAAAGAGGAACTTAATAAATCCCTTAAAGAAATCCAAGAAAACATACACACACACACACACACACACACACACACACAAAAAAAAATGCCCTAAATGCAAGGGCACCCACATTTGTAAAATTTGTGAAAGAAACATTACTAAAGCTTAAATCACACATAGAACCCTACACACACACACACACACACACACACACACACACACACACACACCATCACTACCACTAACAACAACAAAATAACAGGAATTAACGATCATTGTTCATTGATATTAAGATGTATCAATGAATACAATTCCCCAATAAGAAGACACAGATTGATAGAATAGATATGAAAACTGGACCCATCCTTTTGCTACATACAATAAACACATCCCAGCAACAATAATATACATTACCTCAGGGTAAAGGGTAAAGGGTTGGAAGAATATTCCAAGCAAATGGACCTAAGAAGCAAGCTGGTATGGCCACTTTAATATCTAACAAAACAGACTTCAAACCAATATTAATCAAAAGAGATGGGGAAGGACACTTCACACTCATCAAAGAAAAAAAATTCACCAAGATTATGTTTCAATTCTTCACATCTAAGCCCCAAATGCAAGGGTACCCACATTTGTAAAAGAAACATTACTAAAGCTTAAATCATACATAGAACCCCACACATCAATAGTGGGAGAGTTCAGGCAACTAGAAAAAAATAGATGGAACTAGAAAAAAATTATCCTGAGAGATAATTAGTAAACTAGAACAATAAAGACAAATATGGTATGTGTTCACTTATAGGTGGGTGTTAGCTGTTAAGTAAACCATAATCAAGCTACAGTCCATAGACCCAAACAGATTAGGTAAAGAGGAGGGATATAGCGGGGAAGCATGGATCTCCCTGGAAAGGGAAAGTAGAATAGATTTTTGTGGGTGGACTAGGGGCATGTGGGGACAGGAGCAGGAGGGATCAGATGAGGGGGTGGAAGGAGTGAGTGCAAGGAGAGTCAAATGGAATTGGGGGTTGTTTGAGGGGCTGTGTGGAAGTCTATGAGGGTGACCCTAGTGAGGACTCCTAGTAACAGAGGATACAGATACAGGATAATCAACTGGCCATTTTTGTAGTCATGCAAAGCTTCCAGTGATAGGACTGGGTTATAATCTGTTGAGCTGTTAGTTGAGGAGGTTCCCTGGAGATTCCTAAACAATCCAGGCTGATACTAGGACAGAAGGTCACCCTCTGATACCTGACAGCAGGGGACTCCATTGCTGAGACAACTTCCACTCAGCTCATTGAGTGTTGAGAGGGTAGAGAGGAGGGGCTGGTGCAGGCTTGGGGCCCTCACTCCTACATTCTAGTCTCTTTGATGTCTGAAGGCTATGGAAAGGGAAACTTGGACACCAACTCAGCCACAAAATCCTCCATCTGTCCTCCTGCCTGCAAGATGTGCTGAGGCAATGGTAGTACAGAACATGTTGGAGTGGCTAACCCATGGGCTCACAGAGACTGAAGCAGCAAGTACAGGGTCTGCATGGGTCTGTGCCAGGTCCTGTGTATATGCTATGGCTGTTAGCTGTGTGTTTTGTCGGACTCCTAACAGTGGAAAGGGGTGTATGTCGGACTCTTTTGCCTGCTCTTGGGACTATTTTCCTCCAAATGGGTTGCCCTGTCCAGCCTAGATATTAGGGCTTTCACCTTGTCTTATTGTATCTTTTTTTGTCCTGTCTGGCTGTTGTCTCTTGGAGGCCTGCTCTTTTCTGAAGAGGAAACAGGGGGAGTGGATCTGGGAGAGAGGGAAGTGGGGGGAGCTGGGAAAAGTGGAAGTAGGGAAAACTGTGGTTGGGATGTATTGAATGAGAAAAGAATATTTCCAATAAAAAGCAAACATACCCTCTGAGATAAACAAAAGTTCTTTTTTTTTTTTTTTTTTTTTTTTTACTGTTTTTATTAAATAGGTGGTCTGGCTAGTTTTACATCAACTTGAGATAAGCTAGAATTATCTGAAAGAAGGGAACCTCAATTGAGAAAATATCTCCATAAGATCAGGCTGTAAGGAATTTTCTTGATTGTGATTGTTGGGGGTGGGCCCAGCCTATTGTGGGTGGTGCCATCCCTGGGCTGGTGGTCCTGGGTTCTATAAGAAAGCAGGCTGAGCAAGCCAGTAAGCAGCACTCTTCCATGGCCTCTGCATCAACTCCTGCCTCCAGATTCCTACCCTCTTTGAGTTCCTGTCCTGACTTCCTTCAGGGATAGATTATGATGTGGAAGTATAAGCCAAATAAACCCTTGCCATCCCCACTTCCTTTTGGTCATGGTGCTTCATCAGAGCAATAGTAACCCTAACTAGAACAAGAGGTAAACGGTAAAAGGAAGTAATTAAGGGGAAATGCTCTGGTTTCTTGTTAAAACTCGGCGTTTTATTTATTCAGCTGTTTGGTTTTCCTATTGTGTGTGTCTTCTCCCTTTATACTGATATTTGACAGACTGACCTTTTAGATGATTGTTCTGGCAACTTCTCTCAAGTCTTTGCTTGCTTTTTTTTCTGTTCTCCATCACAAACTATTACCACTTGTGAGGCAGCAGTTTCTGTCTTTTCTGAACTCTCGGGTGTGAGCGAGTCAAAACGTTTGAGCAATTGCTCAATATACTCTTAACTCTGTCACAAAGAGCCGCCTTCCACACTCTCTCGGTGTCGTCTTTCTCAAAGGTTGTTGGAGTTTATTGGAAATTCTAGACAAGATCGGATAAAAGGAAATCTAGGTCTTCAGGTGGTCATCATTAATAAGCTCACAAGTAACAAACTCAAGCCAAGAATAATGAGATGCAACAATAGCACAGTTTTAATATTAACAGGCTTTTGTGACATCTTCAGATAAAACTACCTAAATTGTATCACTTCTTCAAAACTCCAAAATAATATATTTAGTATTATATCATTAATGTAAAGAGGCAGGAAGATTAGTTTGAACTGTGAGACTAGGTAATTTAATCAAATAGAAGTTTTAATCGTGGCTTGGAATTTATCAAGGATATTTGATAGTTAAGCTTTCTATATCAGTTTACTTAAGACAAATAGGAATTCTGAGTTTGTGAAACAACTGGAAAAATTGGAATTATTTCCTGTTTGGTACTTGCCAGGTTGTAAAGAATTTAGATGATTAAACCTTAAGAATAAGAAACCCACTCAAAACCAACTTTGCATTTTAAATATTTGCATTCTTTCATTCATCAAAAAAATCTTATTAAAATATTTTTTAAAATAACCCTAATCATAGCCCTAACTCTAATACTAAACCTAAATATGAACCTCTTTTTAACACTAAACCTAGTCCCAGTACTAACCTTGAACATAACCTAGCCTCAACCCATAATCTACCACTAAATTTAGCCATGATACTAACTATAACTAAATCCTAGCCCCAGGCTAAAACTTAAACCTATCTCCAACTACAATACTAACCCTATTCCTATAATCTGAATCCTATCCCTGTCCCTAACTCTACCTCTAGCCCTAATCATAGCAATAAACCACCCACACCCACCCCAAGAAAGGGAAAAATTTAAAACAGGGCAGAAATCACTGCATTTCAATAGTTTTGAAATGTGGAGAGTTAATTCGGGTGTGGTGGCATGAGCCTTTTATTCCATACTTGGGAAGCAGAAGCAGGCCAGTCTCTGTGAGCTTGAGGTCAGTCTGTTCTACAAAGTTCCAGGTCAGCCAGGGCTACATAGTGGGACCCTGTCTTAAAACAAAATAAGTAAACATACCAAGAACCAAAACAAGACCAGGGAGTGGTGAGCCCATGCTGCGTGCAAACACTTTTTCAGGCTTTTGGAACAGAAAGATGGAACTTCTGTAATGTAATTTTTTGTTTTCTATTTCTTTCAAAGTGGTAAAAGCTGTCTAGATTAACTTCAAAAATTACTTTTTCAAGTACGTGATTTTGTATCATGGATAATTTCCAGGTGACATCAGCAAGATGGCTGCCCAGAGACACCGGCTGAACCTCTCTCCAAAAAAAAAAAAAAAAAAGGATCAATGTGAATGTGTTTGCACCCTACAAAATGAGAAAGGAGACTAAGGCTGTAAAAAGCAGCTGCTGGGGTCAGGTGGTGGGAAGGCAATACACATGTTCCAGGAAAGATTGAAGGGAGGGTTACAGGGTACGTGTGTGGGGATTAGGGATCCATGAGACTACAAGGTAGAGGAAATGAGCCAGGAGGAGAGTCAGCTAAGACAGACTCTGTTTGAAAATGCCTAATATTGTGTGTGCTAATTTTAAAAAGAAAAATAATTTAGACACAAAACAAAGAAAGCATAACTGCTATCTCACTGGAGTGCTTGAAGAAGCAGGATGCAACAGAGTGCGGAGATTCAGGGTGGGCCCACTCAGGAGTGAATAAAACACACAGCATCTGCCATCCCACCTCTCCAGATCACCAGTGAACCAAGAGTCATTTAGTGCAATGGGAAAATGTGCAAGCATGAAGCCCAGCAGGTCCCACTAATGGGTGGGT
The DNA here is from genome assembly GCF_949786415.1 of Peromyscus eremicus. Taxonomy (NCBI): domain Eukaryota; kingdom Metazoa; phylum Chordata; class Mammalia; order Rodentia; family Cricetidae; genus Peromyscus; species Peromyscus eremicus. Next base: position 49,553,323 of record NC_081428.1, on the reverse strand, counting down.
ATGTCTGCGGTTAGATAAAACTGAAGCCCTCACAGGAACGGAAAAGTGGAGGGGTTTCATGAAGGAATCAACAGCGTTGTATTACCTGAAGAGAACCTATCCACACTGTACTGCCTTTAACCCAGGTTCCTGCTTCACAATGCCCTTTGGAAACCCCATACCTATCGTCCCTCAAAGTGAGTGAACAATCCATGAATCTTCTGCCTTGACTACCTTCCTGTGACCTAGGAAGCCACTGAATCCCTTGTGAAGCAGCCAAGAAGCCTTATCCGCACTCCTGAAGCCTGGAGAAGGAGTTAGCTCATCTTGCCCACCCAAATTGTGGCCCCCTGAAGCATCTAGGCTTCATCCTAAATGACAGGACCAACCGAGGCTCATATAGGCACTTGTGAAGCTTATAGACACTGATGGTCATCCCTCCTTGGACTAATAGGGGAATCCTACTCCTGTATGGCCCTAAGACACTGATAACTGAGCCATTCCCAAGGCTAGGCTATTCCCCACATGTAGGTGGGTCACCAAGGGGAGGTCCAGACCCATCAGATGCTGACGTCATTCGGCCTCAATTGCTATGCCAGCTGCAGCTTGCTTACCTTAGCCAATTAAAGCCTCTCCACCCACAAGAAACCCACAGAAATGGATAAGAATCTTGCACCTGTGTCCACAAATGGCAATCCTACAGCTGCCAATGAATCCATCACATCTAAGACAGTCACAGTTCAGCTGACAAATCCCACAATGGTCTGCAGCCTAGGCCACTAAGACCGCTGCAAACATCCCCAATGTTGAGGAGGGAGATACACAGGCTGTATTACAGTACCCAACAGAAACCAACGTCACTGCACCCTGCTCAGCAATGCCTCGGAGCATGTTTTCAGGAGAAAGTGTTTTAGTATGAATGCAACCCTATGAAACTGGTTAGAGAGAGAAAGAGAAAGAGAGAGAGAGAGAGAGAGAGAGAGAGAGAGAGAGAGAGAGAGAGAGAGAGGACTTATAACTTATCCATGAGATGTGAGAATATCAAGCATTGGAACGTGAGAACCATAAAGTAGTAGCAAAATAATATGTTCTAAAGGAACTCAATAATTCTCTATCAACAGACCTGGAAAAAAGAAAATTGATAAAGTGGCTAAAAACAACTAAAAGCAGTGATTTTAAAGAAATTTGGTGAAATACAAGATAAAACACAAAAGACATTGAACAAAGTTATTAAAATAATCCATAATCTGCAAAGACATTCAGGAGTAATAAATCATTTAGATGTAAACAGAGATGCTGGAGATGAAAAATTCAGAGAAGCAGTTTGCTGTGGTGGCACCTTCCTTTAATCCTGTCATTTAGGAGGGAGACACAAGAGGATCAGGAAACCAAGGTCTCCTTCGGATATGTAGCAAGTATAAGACCAGACTGGGCTACATGAGGCCCTGCCAAACAAGCAAAATGTTGAAGAACAAAAGAAAAGGGAAGTCAGAAAGGAATATTAAAAAAAAAAACAAAAACAAAAAACAACCAAAACCAACCAACCAAAAAGCTTAAGAACACATTCGAGAGCCTCACCAACAGACCTAGATCAAGCAGAAAAAGGATCTCGAAAATGTTCCAGAAGGTACTTTAAAATAATCCAGTCCCATAAAGAAAGAAAATGAAGAATGTCTACAAAACGTCTGAGACATTGCTCAGTGAACAACTGTTCACACTGCGGACATTCCTGAAGGATTTTAGACGGGGTTGGGGGTGTGGGTAGGGGGTGGATCACACAAAGCGTGTTTAATGGGGAAGTTCTGTCCTGTGGCTGACTACCTGACTGCTATTTCAGAAACTTCAGTTTGTGCTCCTCAATGAAGACGGCAGAGGAGAAACAAATTGTGTGTTCCCATGCCCTCCTAATCAGGAAGAAAACACTTGATTAAGAGCGAACAGTAGGGTAAAGACTCCAGAAAGACTAGAGAATCCTCTTGTAATGGAGGTGTCGGCTCCCTGGACATACCTTGACACCAAATTCTCAGCACAAAGGAGGTTTATTACCCCTGAGGGGGAAGTGTGGGTTGGGAGAGGCCTGCAAATGTGGGGTGGGGGAGGCAGCCCCAGCAGCAGCAGCAGCCATAGCCCGGCAGAAAGTAGCAAGCAAAAGAGCAAGACTTTCTGCAGGAGTGGGTTTTTAGAGAGAAAATGCTAGGGTGAGCTGGTAAGTCAATCCTGATTGGACGTATTAGCCAAATAATGAATTTTGATGGTTGGACCTTGGTATTTTACCTCAGGAATGAGTCAGTGCCCAAATAAGGGAACGAACGGACCTCGGGGCTAGCTTCAGGAATGTAATCTAATGGTTTGGGGTGCGGGGGGGGGGGGGGGGGGGACAAAACCCGTAGGCATTATGTTTGCCGTGCTTGGGCCCGCCAGAGCCCTTCACCTCCTGCCCCTCTTTCACCCCAAGATTGTGGGCACAGACAATATAGAGTAAGATGGCCTCAAGAAGCAAAATGAGGGGAAAAAAGAGGGACAGAAAAAGAAAGCTACATGGGGTCTATGAGACAGGAGCTTAGGAAGGTCTTGTTACCAGGGAAACGGAAGTTCTCCTACGGGATTTCTTTGTCTGATTAATACAAGATTTTAGAAACAGACTCAGAAGAGAGCCTGAAGACAATTTTAGTGTGGGAGATAAACAGGTTAGGTGAAAACCCCGCAAGTCACCAGGAGAGAGATGGAGAAAAAGTCTTCCTTTTACATGAGGCATGGCATAGAAAGAGTCCCTTTTAAGAAAGGCGGAAGCACTCCCGAGAATGGAAGTGTGCTAATGACCCAAAGAAAGAGACCCAAAGCATCTGGTCAGGAGATGTATGGTCTGTTATGGACCCTGCATTTGTATTTCATGGGGTTGGGTGGAGCATGCTCTGTTAGGTGATGCCAGGTAAGCATTTCTAGTCTTTCTCTGCAAGACGATTTCTTCCACGTTAATCTTCACGTAGCTTTCCCCAATTCCTACTCCCCTTGGTCACTGACTCTCTATGTCTGCCCTTTTTCCTCCCTTCTTTCCCAAGATGAAACGCGGTAATGTATTTAAGGGACACACCATCACCAAACTGTGGTGCCAGGGAAAGCAGAACATTCAGGAACATTACATCTTCCAACCATGAGGACTCCCCTCCACCTCCACTTGCAAGGCAGTCACAACTCTGACAACCGCTCCAATGTGAGAAGTGAACAGGACCTGACAGAGACTAACAACAGAAATATTTTCAGGCAAGAACTCGGTGTCATTATTAGAAATAATAATGTGCTTGAAGAGCACCCAACAACAAAGGCAAACAGAAGTGTGGGTGCACCCCTTCTCCCAGAACCTCAGATACAGAGGGTGTGTGGAAAATGTGGTCACCAGTACACTAGAAAGAAGACTGTAGGAAGAGGAGGGCACGATCCTGCTGGACAACCCATGCCGAGGACCTGGGAACTGCTGTGGCTAGCCTCTTCTTCTGCAGGACCTAACTCGGCAGGAGAGACATTTTGGTCCAATTGTTGTGAATTATGTAAGTCTAACAGCCACCTTCTGCTTCTTGTAGCGTTAGCTACAAAAAAAATACCCAAGCAGAAAACACATACATCCCAACCAAGAGGAAACGTTGACTGGCATGTTTTCTTCTATGGCCTTCATTTCATATTCCAAACTTCCTTAATTTTAACTTTTGTATTTTAATTAGCTTTCTAAGAACTTTTTCCTCTACGACTTGTCAAGCCTCCAGCCAGACATTTTTCTTCTAATTCCTAATTTACTCCCCCTTTCCATTTTCCAATTACTTTCTTTATTACCTCTTAATTATTAATAAGCGTGGCTTTAAAAATCTTTACATTTATGCTAATAGTAGTCACGCTGGTTTCCAAATTTATCGGAGGCACGGTTGAAACACAGAAAACCTGATTTTAATACCAAGCATGTTGTCAAGTCATTATTTTTGCTACTGGTGCCTTTTTCCCTCTCTTTAAGGGAGAGGGTGCCTAAGCCCAGGCAAGACCCCATGCAAGGAAGACAAGCATAAAATGAAACAGACAAGAAAAATGAGTGAGAACCAGAGGGCACATCCATCTGATTCAATACAACCAAATCAACAAATGGGCTAAAAAAAAAATAAACAGAATTTTCAAAAGATGAAATATTAATGGCTATTAAACATGTGAAAAAACGTTCAATCTTACTTGCCATGAGAGAAGTTAAAACTACACTGAGATTCCATCTCATTCTAGTCATTAAGAAAATACATTAAAAAATGCTTATGAGGGTATGAACAGAAAAGAGGCCTTATACATTGCTGGTAGTCTAGACACTATAGAAATAAGTCTGGCTGCCAGGCGATGGTGGTGCATGCCTTTAATCCCAGCACTCGGGAGGCAGGTGGATTTCTGTGAGTTTGAGGCTAGCCTCGTCTACAGAGTGAGTTTCAGGACAGCCAGGGCTACACAGAGGAACCCTGTCTTGAAAAACCAAAAAAAAAAAAAAAAAATCTGGCCACTATAGAAATCGGTATGACATTTCCTAACAACAGCAACAAAAACTACAAATAGAACTACCATATGGCATAGATATACCACTCTTGGATATACTTAAATGACTCCAAGCCAACCAGTCATAGAGATATTTGCACATCAATATTAATTGTAGTACTAGCCACAGGAGCTAAGGTATAGTCCCAACTTAGATGTTCCAAATTAGAAATTAATAAAGAAAGTGTAGTATATGTACACAATTGGTATTTTTTCTAATATTAAGAATGGAGTTGTGTCATTTGCAGAAAGATGGCTGTGACTTGAGACATATCAAGCAAATTAAGATGTCTCAGAAAGACAAATACCATGAAATACAGTTCCTAGATTTTATACAGATATTTGAAATCATGCATGTATATATGATATAAAACTTCCTCCATGAACAATGGAGACTAATGGGAGGCAGGAGGATAAGACAAGGGAGGAGTGAGAGGTGTGGAGGAGAATATGCCTGATGCTTACTAGTTAGCCACATTAAAATGTGTAAATAATATGTAATATATACTTGTATGAAAACGCCCTTATTTAACACCGTACCATGTACAATGAACTCCATAGTAGGCCTTGTCTCAGATAAAACAAAACAAACAAAAAGAACTGAAAGAGATAAATTGGGTGGTACCCCAAATGAAGAAATGATAAATGTTTAAGGAGATCACAGTGCTCAGGATCTGGTTTGGTTGTTACAATCCTGTATCTCATAAATAAATATAAAAACTACTCTGTATTATTCATAAATACATAAAAATTCCCAGGTATCTTTCCTATCTTTTTGCTTCTTCCTCATTGCAGAAACCATGGTTAATTGGCAGGTTTTCTCCTTTGACTTGTTTAGGCTGTAAGGTGTATGATTTCCTCATGGATATATGTTCTGTCGTTCTGCCACAGCATGGTAGGATTCAGTTTTCTAACCGTACCAGGTCATCCTGGAAAGTACTGTAAACGCTAAGTAGGTAACATTAACTTCTTTATTTTGATCCCCACTCATATTTTTGTGGCTGTTTTCCCTTCCAAACATTTACTTTTCTTCATTTTTGGTAATTTTCCTGTTAAGTTACACTTGGGTTTTTAAGCTATAATTATTTACATATGTTAGTTGTGAAATGAATAGGATTCACTGGCACATTCTCATACCTGTATTTCCATGTGTTGATCTTGTCCACCATGCTTATTCTAGTGTATCTCAGCTTCCTTTATTCCTCCCTTCCCCCAATCCACTATCTAGTCCATGTAGTCATGCTTATACTTTCAGTTCTTTAAAAAGAAGTCAGTTTTTCCATGAGAAAAATCTTGTAGTACTTTATTCTCTGTGTTTGACTCACCTTGTTTATTTTGCTTAGTGTGATGTACGCCAGTTCCAGCCATCTTCCTCAAAACAATTTTGGTATGTGTACATGGTATACTTTATTTATACATTCATCCATTGATGTATACCTAAGTTAATTCTATCTTGGTCTTTGTGAATAGTGCTGCAATAAACATGAGCATTAGATAGATACATAGACACATAGATAATGAGAGACAAGTGAGTAGATAGATAATAGAGGTAGATAAATAATAGAAAAATAATTGGGATAGACAGATGCATAGGCAATAGAGAGATAGGTTAGATTTATAGATAATAGAGAGATCAGATAGACATCTTATGTAGACAGATAGATACATAAATATGGATGGATAGCTTTATCTCTAGGATATTGACAGCTGGACCACATGGTGTCTCAATTTTTAGGTTGTAAAGAATCCTCCATTTTCTTCTCTGTAATGACGATGCTAATTATTTTCCAAGAGTTCCTTTCTGCTTCACATCTTTGCCAACATTTTTTTTTTTTATTCTTCTGATAATAGACATTCTAACTGGGATGAGATGGAGTCTTATTACAGTGTGATCTTCCCTGATGGAGTAAAACTGAATTTTTTTTTTCATATTTATTAGTCACTTGTTTTTCTTATTTTAGGAATCACCTATTCAGATCATCTGCCTATCTTTAATTTAACTACTCAGGTTTTGTTGTCACACATTTTGATTCCTTTATATATTCTGGCTATTAATCTATCAGATGAATAGTTGAAAAAGATATTTTCCCATTCTGTAAGCTGTCTTCTGATTTTCAATTAGACATAAATCTTACTTGTCAAATATTGCTTTTGTTTCTGGTGGTTAGAGTCCTATTGAGGAAATCATTATTTTCTCTATATATTCCACTAGTGGTTTCAAAGTTTCAGGTCTTGTATTGAGATCGATGAACCATTTTGAATTGACTTTTCCTTTTGGTCCAGAGATCCAGTTTCATTTTTCTGCATGTGTTATCTGAGTTGTTAGAGTCAGAACCTGAGCTCCAGGTGGTCCTAACAACCAAACTTTGGCCATCTGTTCCCAACAGGCCAATTAAACAGACAACAGTGAAGAGCATAGAAAGGAGATTCATTCATTGGGAAGCAAAATAAAAAGATTCAGTGAGTCCCTTGTTCCATCTTCCAGAGTATGACATGAGATTTAGGCTTAAATAGAAGGCAAGATACACATATAACTAAGCAGTTCTGCTCACAGCCACCATTGACCTTTCATTATCTGGCTTCAGTCTCTTGTTCAAAATGGTCTAATGGGTTGTCAGATCTATGTGAAATTTCTCCTCTGCCCAGCATCAGGCTTCACCTCAACCTTTGCCTTCCCCTGGCCGATTACTGGGTATTATTTAGTGATTTCCCATGAATTCCTTCTTGGAAGGAGTGGGAGGACTCACGAAACTCAAAAAGTAAATCACACTTGCAGGTTTCAGGACGCTGAAACTTTGAAAATCCACAAGGCCTCTTCCTTGGGTTATAAAAGTAGAAACAATTTCTCAGAAAGGGACTTTCCCACTGTAAAGCTGCCTGTAATCCCTGCAGAGAGCTCCAGGAATACTGCTTTCATGCATTAACACCCATGCTGAACTTTTGGGTGATGCAGCTGCTTGTACGTCACTCTTGTTCCTGTAACTCCAGTAAATGCCCTGATTCACTAAGAAAGACTGAAGTAGAGTCATTTCATTGGTGTGTAATTGACAGAATACCTTTCTGGGATAATTGGATATTTCCTTACATATCCCCAGGATAAATCATAAAACAACAGGACCATTATTTCAATGTTCTGAGAGCCAAAGAGAGGAATACAAGACTCTCTGTAGGATGTCTTCATTGCTTCTAGAACTGGATATTTAGTTTTCCCAGTAACATTTTAAAAATACGCTACCTTTCTCTAGTGTACAGTTTTAGTACATGTTTAATAAAATCAACTAAAGTTTTAATTAATAGCATTAATTAGAAAGTTATGCGAAAGTATTTAGTTGCCTACCTTATGTGTGATGCTCAACATTTTAATACAAGGGGATGGAGAGATGGCTCCATGGTTAACTGCCCATACTGCTCTTCTGTAGCTGAAGTGTGGAGTCTTGAGGGCTGAGGCAGGAATGTATAGCCTCTGCCTGAAGTTATAGGTTGAGTCCTGGAGGCTAGCTAGAAGACAAAAACCCTCAAGCTCAAGGGACATCCTTCTCCAACCCATCTCGCTCTGGTGGATCTTAAAGGCCATCTTCCTTTTCTCTTCCCTTGAGATCTATGGGATCCCACCCTCTGAAACTTGAATTTGGGAAGATGCTATTAGAGTTCAACTCGGCCCAGCTGGGCATTAGTTGGCTAAAAGTAGGCATGAAAATAGGCGAAAAATAAGCAAAACGGGGATGAATGGGGCAAACCTGGTAGGAGAGGAAAGAACCCTGAGCCTACCAAAAGTCACAACCAGGTCTGCACACCTCTGCCTCTGCTTATGAGTGTGGAGCCGCCCAATGGCACATGCACAATCTACCAGAAGCTACATTCCCAATGAAAAATGACTCTCCCTACCCCAGCAGTCATCAACTACCAATGCCTCCTCATCTAGCAGTAGCTAACTAAAAATCTTTAACTAGGTAAAGATTTCTGTTAGTTCCTGTGGCCTCCTGCTATTTCATTCATCCAGGGGTTTTACTTGGTAATAGATTTTTTGGATTTCTTTTGAGATAGCTGCTGGCTGTCAGAAGGCTATCTTCAGGAAGCTCTGTATGGGGGGGTTCCCTGTCCCTAACTATATGTACCTACCATGCAAAGTGTACCCCCTGTTGTAATAGTGGCACAACCGTTACAGGGTTAGCCAACTGCTTTCTAATTCAGTTTCAGATCTGCTTCCCAGAGAGAAGTTCATGCCTGTCAACCGGGCCAAAGTCCATGGCTCAGAAGGCTACAGGCTTTGTAAGAAGAACCTACTACTGTTGTTCTGCTAAATGCTCATGTTGTCAAACTGCCTTCTAAATAAATATTTATGTTTGTTTCTTTAGAGTAGTGCTATTCTCAATCTTGGTCAGAGAAGCTTCATTTTGCTGTGGGCAGCAGTTAATGCAGAGACTCAAACTGATTAAAGTGCTGAGAATAAGTGACTTTTGAGTGCTCAACCATAAATGGAAATTTTATATCCCTTCTCTACCCAACCTAAGGCCCAGTAAGCATTATGAAAGATGGGGTTGAAGAATGCAGGAGCTGGAGATTGATGAGAACTGTGACATGCTGTCTTCTGGATAGGACATGGCCATTACACTCATAATTTCACAGCAGCTGTGCTAACCTGTAGAAGACTGGCACAAGATCAAGCCAATTAGCATGGATATTCAAACATGGATATGACAGAGGCTTATGAAGCTCCACTGCTAGCTAAGGAGGTATTGGGAGTTGATGACTGCTAGGGTAGGCAGAGTCATTTTTCACTAGGAAAATAGCTACTGGTAGATTGTCCAAGCACCATTGGATGGCTCCACGCATATAGAAAAGCATCAACTGGACTTGAGAGAGAAGAAAGAAGGTAAACTTAAGGTATTAGGGAACATGTTAGGAGTAGTCTTGGGGAGATTTGAAAGGAGTAGGAGGTAAATATGATTAAGATGCAATATATATATATATATATATATATGAAATTGGCAAAGAATACAAAAATTTTTAATTAAAAAGAATAACTAAAATAGCGATTCAGTCCCTACCCACTAATGTTGATGCAGAACATGGCACAGTTCATTTGAATCCCATTCCTGGGGTTCTAGGGCTAAGAAGGAAGTGGAAGTGAGCCACCATCCCTAATCCAGAAGGTCTTTCCAACTGACAATAACTCCCAAAGGGAAAAAAAAAACTACTTTTCTCCAAATGGAGTCTCACTGGGTATACAAACCATACTTAAAGGAGTCCCAATGCCCAGCAGTAGATGGCCAACACAGAAGAACTCAATGGTATTGTTGGAGATGTTTTCTCCTGTAATGCTTTGTTTGGGCATTTTTTTTCACCATACTCATCTTCTCATTGTATATTATGGTTTTGCATTTTGTATTTTCGTGGGTATGTGCATGTGTCTCTGTGTGTATGTGTTTATTGTGTCCCCCCATTTATCTGTTTGCTTTGTTTTATTCTGTTTTTTTTTCTTTTAAATTGACATGTTTGTTTTCTAGACAGAGAAAGAGAGCATAGAATTGGATAGGTGGGGTGGTTTGGAAGATATGGGAAGTGATGAGGGAGGGGAAACCATGATCAAAATTGAGGGAGACCAGCTCCCTCTTATTCTTCCAGGGTACTCTTGAGCAGGGGAAAATGAGAAATATTAGCTAGAAGGAGATACCTAGACAATGAGAGGAAAGACAGAAAACACAGGATAGCCTCGGGAGGGCCTGGGTCCAAACCTACCAGCCCTGAACTTTATTCCAAAGGGCTATTTATGACAATGCCAAGGGGAGGAGAAAAAACTTCCTCCTTGCAAGATACAGCCAAGTGTAGACCCTTCCAAGCACCTGATACTCAGGTCCGTGGCCCGATCATTCTCTATATGCAGACCTGCTGAATAAAGCCACTTGGAAACCCAAATAGGCTCCAACACAAAACATACTGAATAAAAAAAATTCACTTTAAAAAAGACCCATTGCTTTTTTGGAAAATTAATTTGAAAACTGACCTTATCACATCTTAATATCTTTGTGGACTTGGAAAATAAACTATTGCTGGAAACATCAAGTGGATGGGTTACAGAATAATGGGCAGGTGTTTGCTCAAGGTCTTTGACGCTATCAGATGTCATTCTTAGTCTTTGGATTTGTGGAAGCTACCAGTGTGTTTATACATGTAAAAAAATTTACCTAATAGTCATGAAATTGTTAGGTCACACACAGAGATGAGTTATAAGTAGCTCTTAGGTAGACCAAGCTAATTTGGTTAGTCTATACTCTTCTAGCCCCCACAGTCATGGATGTTTTAATCAGTCAGGTAGAATGGTTAACATGAGTACAACTTTTTCTTTTCCTGGAACTTCAGTTCTTAGGTAAAATATACACCCTTAAAGGAAGATTTAAGATGCTGATGAGAGATGATGTTTGAAGTTGTATGTTTCAGAAAGACTGCACCACTATGCAAATGAGACCCTGAGTCCTCACTATGCAAAGGAACCCCAGTGCTCATGTGATGTAACATAAAAATCTCAACACAGTGCCATGTGAGGTACTCAACTCTCTCTCTCTCTGTTCTGGTCCACTTCCTACTTTAGAAGTATATCTTTTCTTATAAAGTCTGCTCCTGCTACTGATGTGTGCCTGCTCAGCTCCTTGTTTAGAGATACAATTACCTAGAACCCCTTCAGAAATACTTTTGAACTCCAATATCCATCAATATCTACAGCACGGGCTGAAACTTTAACCTGAATCTGAGGTTCTCACACTCAAGCTGCATAGAAAACTGGGAGACAGAAATCAGGAAAGGTGTGCCCTGGAGAAAATCAATGAGTGTTTTCTAACTCAAACTTACATCTTGAGGAGGGGCCTCGGGGATGTAAAGAGGTTTTATGAAACACAGAAGTGAAAGCATGCATGGGAAATTCCAGCATTGACCAGCATCTTGTTGTGGAATATTAGTTGAAGATGTGTTACATTTGTTTATGCTGTGGGATAAAAATCTTTAATGATGTAAAGATGAGTTGCATTCTTTTATGTTGCATTTGTTTAACTCTGTGAAGCTGTGTTACTTTGCCTGCCTAAAACAACTGATTGGTCTAATAAAGAGCTGAATGGTCAGTAGCTCAGCAGGAGAAAGGAGAGGCAGGGCTGGCAGTCAGAGAATAAATAGATGGAGAAAAAGAGAAGAGGGAGGAGTGAGAAAAGGAGGAGAGGAGGATGTCAGGAGCCAGCCACCCAGCCACTGAACCAACATGGAATAAGAAGGAAAGAAAGGTATATAGAATAGAGAAAGGTAAAAGCCCAGAGACAAGATGTAGAAGAAAAGAAATGGGTTAATTTAAGTTAAGAAAAGCTGGCTAGAAATAAGCCAAGCTAAGGTCTGGCATTCATAAGTAAGAATAAGTCTCCATGTATTTATTTGGGAACTGGGTGGCAGGCGCCCAAAGAGTAAAGAGTAAAGAGTAAAAAAAAAAAAAAACCAAAAAACAAAACACCACTTTGGGGTCTTTTTAAGAAGATAATAGTGATGAGTGAGGAGATAGAAATGGTCAGGCAGAGAGGGACTTTGAAAACAGACAATTCTGGTACCTATCTTTGGTCAAGAATGTCACAATTGTTCCCACTAGAGACTGATTCATGTCTGTCTTGGGTACTATCCTGGCCAGAAGTGAGACTTGCCAGAAATGATATGGCCAGAAACCCCAAATTCAGTCACCAGATGGCAAGACTCATGTATACCTTGTAGATGGGCCAGCTGACTGGCCAGTTTTTTTTTTTTTTTTTTTTTTTTCAGTGGTTTGAAGGGGCTCCCCTGCCATAGGCTCAAGCATTTGACCATCTAGTTCCCAGTTGGTAGCACTGTTTCGGGAAGTGGTATGGGTTTGCTGGAGGAGACAGAGCCCCATCCTTCTTCTGGTTCACTCTCTCTGCTTCATGCTTGCAGTTGAAGATGTCACCCATCTCTCAGCTTCCTGCTGCATGTCTGTCGCTGGCTGACATGCTTTCCCACCATGATGGACTCTTATCTCTCTGGAACCATAGCCAAAAATAACTCCTTTTTCCTATTTTATTCATCATGATACAATAGTGTAGGAAATCTTTCACTGGTCAGTCTTGAACATTTTTAGAAATTATTTCCTTCTATTCTCTCCACCCCTCCCTTGTTTTAGCCGAAGACAAAGCGATAGGAAGGTGGACTTGAATACTGTGGCATGAATGAATGACAATTGCTCACAAGCGAGGTTTTTATTTACTTTACAAAAACAACTATGTTGGGCTTTGTAAATTGGAAAAAAATTCGGATTAAAACATGTATTTCACTTTCACTGTATTTTCACTGTATTTCACTTTATTCTCTTTCATGATATATCTTAAATAGTTTTCAAAGGTCTGAAAATCAAAATCTAATACTGGTATTTCTAACAAACTCATAGAATGGTAGGCATAGCATTCTATCTTGTTCATCTAGCAGCAGAAGTCACTTGATCCTACTTATTAACCATCGCAACTTCATTTTACCAGATGCGATGCCTAACCTGGAAAGGGCTTAAATTGGGTGAGTGTTAATGATGTTCTCAAAATGAGCTAATTCCGGGCCGGGCAGTGGTGGCGCACGCCTTTAATCCCAGCACTCGGGAGGCAGAGCCAGGCGGATCTCTATGAGTTCGAGGCCAGCCTGGGCTACCAAGTGAGTCCCAGGAAAGGCGCAAAGCTACACAGAGAAACCCTGTCTCGAAAAACCAAAAAAAAAAAAAAAAAAAATGAGCTAATTCCACCGTGGGTGAGTATGGTTGTGAATATATGTAATACTGAAGGACCTTAACATAAAAGCTCTCTTCTTTAGAAGTGAAAACACTCATTCTGGAAACTTGTTTTTGATTTAAAAATACTTAACCTTGGAAATACCACCTGCATCCGTCAGCAGCCTGTCCTTTCTGCAAAGCCTTCCCACGTGGTACCGACTTGAATACACATCTGTTACTCAGTTATTGGTTGCTGTGCTGGGATTGTGTGCTATTGTATGTTTGCCTTTGGGCTTTGCATCATGTAGTAAACACTCTATTGTTTCACAGAATTTCGCTTCGTTAGCAAATAATGCATCTGGGAACCAGTCCCCCCCCCCCCTTTTTAAAACTAGAAATACAACTCTACATTGATAAGATGTTTTACTGTTTTCTTTTTCACAATTTTTTTTCTCATCTAGTTTGCTTCCCAGCAGTGTAAGAAGAATGTTTTATAACATTTCATTTCTTAAAAACTGGAAGCCCAGATTCAAGGTGTACCAACCTAACTTGTGGGAGATGTCATGATAATGGCTGCGTTCAGGTGCAAATTGGGATCTTCCTGTTTCAAGCTCAGAAGCGCTGCAGCCCTCTACTGCATTCAGCGGTTGCAGAGGAAACATCTGTGCCCTTTCTTCCTGGGGATATAACATCCAGAGGAAGGACAACAAAGAACTGTGCATTGCTTTTTCAAACCCGACAGTGGTTTCCCTTCACTAACAACTGACTTCCAGAGTTGTCCCACCCACATTTCCTTCCCATTCTCCTGTGAGAGACAAGCCCTTTGTTTTCACTATGGCAGATACCATGAGGCCCTAGCCTCACTTGCTCATGGGCTCATTCAATGAATAAGGTACCACAGCCATATCCGAGCATCCACAGTGTCACTGCCGGGATCTGGCTGTTTTCATGGTGAAGCTGCCAAGCTTAACCTGCGAAAAAAGAGTCCCGCTGCCTGTCACCACTGCCCATTTTGGAAAGGCCCTCTCTCTACTCAAATAGTCATACTGGAGCTCTCTATCTACTTGGGTTAACGTTTCCTCTGTTTCCTGGTTTTTCCTGCAACGTTCCCATGTCCCAACGTCATTTCTTATTACTAAACTTTCGAACTGTGGGCTATGCCCTTGGCTGAGCGGTGAAGTCATGTGCCAAGTCTGGTTGTGACAGGAAAGTCCACAAAAGAACAGCCTATTAGACAAAGTGGAAACTGAAGGGAGAATCTAAGAGGGAAGTGGGGTTGAGAGTCAAGAAGTTCACGTCAAGAATCCCTTCAAAGGTCGGGGGGTGAGTTAGAGGGCAGCTCTGGAGACCCAGGTTAGGAGAGCAAGACAAGCCTGGGAGTGCCCACACGGATCATGCATGAGTCCCTTCACCACCTAGCAGACCAGAGATAGCCTCCCCCATTTTTTCTATAAGTCTGGAAACTCAACTCTTTTTCTAATCCCTTTATAGTTTACTGAAGACTTTCAATTCCAACTTCATCCTCTAGGGATAATGTTTTTAAGAAATTTCAAGCCAGGCTGGATACTCCATTGAGAAATTTGAGGAAAATTACTCAGAGCTCAGTGAAAAAGCACAGTACCACCTAAACTTATATTTAAAAATACTTAATATCTACCACACAGCAATATTTCAGTGCCAAGAGGCACTTCCTTACTTTGCTGGCAATTCTTCTCCCTACTATGTAGCACTTGAGGGTTTTGTGTGTGTGTGTGTGTGTGTGTGTGTGTGTGTGTGTGTGTGTGTGTGTATTCAAAAATTCTTATTCTTACTTAACCATTTAACTTTCTTTACTTCCCTCCACCCTACAGGCATCTAAAATTGATAGCAGCTGGAATCAGAGCTTTATTGCCCCCACCCTCCAGGGATTTCATAGATTTTGTTAACTTGATACAAGCCTAGACATACCTTGGAAGAGTCTCCCTTGTGGAACTGCCTCCATCAGATTAGCCTGTGGGCATGTATGTGGGGCATTTTTTTGGTTGCTAATTGATGTAGGCAGGCCTAGTCCTTGGAGAGGGGTGCCACTCCTGTCCCGTGGTCCCTGGCTGGAGAAGAAAGGCAGCAGCGTAAGCCAGGAAGCAGAATTCCTCTTTGGTCTCAGCTTCAAGCTCCTGCCTGCAGTTCCTGCCTTGGCTTCTTTTGGTGATGTAAAGTGTAAGATGAAATAAACCTTTTTTTCCCTAAGTTGCTTTTGATCAATGTTTTATCACAGCAACAGAAAGCCAAGGGCTTATTTGAGTTGTGACAACTTTGGGATACGTTTGCATAGCATCAGATTTTTATTTATTTATTTACTTATTTATGTTTTAGTTTTTTAATTCATTTTACATGCCAACCACAGTTCCCCATTCCATCCCTCCTTCTGCTCCTCCCTTTCCCCCCCTCCTCCCTCAATCCATCCCCTATCCACTACTCTAAAAGGGTAAGGCCTCCCATGGGGAATCACAAAGCCTGGTACATTCAGTTGAGGCAGGACCAAGCCCCTCCACCCTGTATCAAGGCTAAACAAGGCATCCCACTGTAGGGAATGGACTCCAAAAAGCCAGCTCCTGCACCAGGGGTAGATACTGATCACACTGCCAGGGGCCCCTCAAACAGACCAAGCTACACAACTGTCTCCTACATGCAGAGGGCCTATTTCTGTCCCATGCAGGCTCCACAGGTGTCAGTCTAGAGTTTGTGAGTTCCCAAGAGCTTGGTTCAGTTGTCTCTGTAGATTTCCCCATCATGATCTTGACCACCCCCCACCCCTGCTCATATAATCCTTCCTCCCTCACTTAGACTGGACTCCTGGAGCTCGGGCCTGGTACTTGGCTGTGGATCTCTGCATCTGCTTCCATCAGTAACTGGATGAAGGCTCTATGATGACAGTTAGGGTATTCACCAACCTGATTACTAGGGTAGGCCAGTTCAGGCACCACTCCACAATCGCTAGTAGTCTAAGCTGGGATCATCCTTGTGGATTCCTGGGAACTTCCCTAGCACGAGGTTTCTCCCTTACCCCATAATGTCTCCCTCTATCAAGATATCTCTTTTATTGCTCTCCCACTCCGTCCCTCCCCCAGCTCGACCATCCTGCTCCCTCATATTCTCATCCCCCATCCTTGCCCCTCTACCATCCCCCAACCCTGGTTTTCCCAGGAGATCTCATTGATTTCCCCTTTCCAGGGTAATCCATGCATCCCTCTTAGGATCCTTCTTGTTACCTACCTTCTCTGGAGCTGTGGGTTGTAGTTTGGTTATACTTTGTTTTACATCTAGTATCCACTTATGAGTGAGTACATACCATGTTTGTCTTTCTGAGTCTGGGTTACCTCACTCAGAATATTTTGTAGTATCATCCATTTGACTGCAAATTTCATGGTGACATTGTTTTTTACAGCTGAGTAATACTCTTTTGGGTATATGTACCATATTTTCTTAATCCATTCTTCAGTTGAGGGCCATCTAGGTTGTTTCCAGGTTCTGGCTATTACAAGTAATGCTTTTGTGAACATAGTTGAACAAGTGTCCTTGTGGTATGATTGAGCATCCCTTGGGTATATGCCCAAGAGTGTTATCATTGGGTCTTGAGGTAGATTGATTCTCAGTTTTCTCAGAAACCACCATACTAATTTCCAAAGTGGCTGTACAAGTTTGCATTCCCACCAACAGTGGAGGAGTGTTCCCCTTGCTCCACATCCTCTCCAACATAAGCTGTCCTCACTGGTTTTTATCTTATCCATTCTGACAGGTGTAAGATGGTATCTCAGAGTCATTTTGATTTTGCATTTTCCAGATGACTAAGAATGATGAGCAGTTCCTTAAATGTCTTTTGTCCATTTGAGATTCTTCTCCTGAGAATTCTCTGTTTAGATTTATACTCCATTTTTTAATAGGATTATCTAGTATTTTGATGTCTAGTTTCTTGAGTTCTTTATATATGTTGAAGGTCAGCTCTCTGTCAGATGTGGGGTTGATGAAGATCTTTTCCCATTCTGTAGGCTGTCGTTTTGTTTTATTTATACTGTCCTTTGCCTTAGAGAAGCTTTTTAGTTTTAGGAGGTCCCATTTATTGATAGTTGCTCTTAGTGTCTATGCTACTGGTGTTATATTTAGGAAGTGGTCTCCTGTGCCAATCCTTCAAGACTACTTCTTACTTTCTCTGTCAGGTTCAGTGTAGCTGGATTTATGTTGACATCTTTGATCCACTTGGACTTGAGTTTTATGCATGGCAATAGATATGGATCTATTTGCAGACTTCTACATGTTGACATCCAGTTATGCCAGCACTATTTGTTGAAGATGCTTTATTTTTTCCATTCTATACTTTTGGCTTCTTTGTAAAAAATCAGGTGTGCATATGTGTGTGGATTAATGCCAGGGTCTTCAATTTGATTCCAATTGTCTCTGTGTCTGGTGTTATGCCAATACTAAGCCATTTTTATTACTATAGCTCTATAGTAGAGCTTGAAGTCAGGGATGGTGATACCTCCAGAAGTTCTTTTGTTGTACAGGATTGTTTTAGCTATCCTAGGTTTTTTTATTTTTCCATATGAAGTTGAGTATTGTTCTTTCGAGGTCTGTGAAGAATTGTGTTGGGATTTTTGATGAGGATTGCATTGAATCTGTAGATTGCTTTTGATAAAATTGCCATTTTTATTTTGTTAATCCTACCTATCCATGAACATGGAAAATCTTTTCATTTTCTAGTATCTTCTTCAATTTCTTTCTTCAAAGACAAAGTTCTTGTCACACAAGTCTTTCACTTGCTTAGTTAGAGTACCCTCAAGGTATTTTATATTATTTGTGGCTATTGTAAAGGGTGATGTTTCTCTGATTTCTTTCTCAGCACATTTATCATTTGTATATAGGAGGGCTACTGATTTTTTTGAGTTAATATTGTATCCTGTCACATTACTGAAGGTGTTTATCAGCTGTAGGAGTTCCCTGGTAGAATTTTTGGGGTCACTTATATATACTATAATATCATCTACAAATAACAAAAGTTAGACTTCTTTCTTTCTAATTTGTATCTATTTGATCTCCTTTTGTTGTCTTATTACTCTAGCTAGAACTTCAAGTACTGTATTGAATAGATATGCAGACAGTGGACAGCTTTGTCTTGTTCCTGATTTCAGTGGAATTGCTTTGATTTTCTCTCCATTTAATTTGATGCTGGCTGTTGGCTTGCTGTAAATTGCCTTTGTTATTTTTAGATATGTTCCTTGTATTCCTGATCTCTCTAATACTGTTATCATGAAGGGGTATTGGATTTTGTCGAAGGCTTTTTCAGCATCCGCATCAGCTTTTTAAAAGCATGCTCTCTCAGTTACATATAGTTCTATATACAACCATGCATTGTATGTCTTACCAGCATCTTAAATCTCTATCTAAAGGTGTGCAATTTTTTGTTATAATGAGCCATAAGTCAGACACTCAGGGGTATCTCTGTGTCTGAGCCTGTATTTGGTTTTAGCTGGGCAGGGAATTCCAGTCTTCATCTTTACCAGCTTGTTTTATTTATTTTTTTCATATGCTAATTTTGTGAGACTTTAGGCTGGACCTTCCAGATCCCACTCTATGAGCTATTCTGCACCTACCATGGGAGAAAACAGAAGCAGCTCAAGGACTGTTAGCAGGCTTTGTTTGTGCTTCGGATATGGCTTTTTGTGTATTCACTGGAGTACAGTTATTTCATTTAGAGACGAAAATTAAGATCAGAACCATCATGTAAAAAACCTTTATAAGTTATAGATATGAGATATATTATTGGTAAAGATGTTTAAAGAAAAAAGAAGACATTGTTAGATGAAAAGAATTTGGGATGGCAGTCTACTCCTACATTAGAGTATTGTTCCAAAATGGAAATAGAAATCAGTAAAACCCATCACAGAAGGCCTGAGTCACAAACAGGTTCATAAAAGACAAAACTTTACAAGATAGTATATAGATGATTAAATTTCTGATGAAGAAAGGTTAATAAATTTTTCTTAGAGTGACATTTGAAAAAAAAAAGGCAAAGGCAGATTTATTTAGTGAAGCCACATTCGGTAAAAGACCAAATAAAGACATATGGTGGCTCCCTACACTCAAGTCTATGTTTTTCTAGGGTTAGTTTTGGCTGGATATTCATTTTATCCATCCATCTACTCCACACATTAGGAAGAGCTGTACAAGGAGGTAGTGGACCGCAGACACTGGAGTTTAACTTTTGGGGTTTTTGAGGTTTTCAAGAACAGAAATAAAATAGAGGCAATCTCAAAGGCCCAGAAGAAATAATCACAAGCAAAGGCACAAGCCCAACTGACAGCCTTAGCCCAGGGGACAGTCTATTTCCTCTGGCACATAAGTACCTGCTGTGTCAGTAAAACTCCACAGAGAACAGGATATAATGGAGGATGCTTCCCATAGTTGTGGGAACCTAGCATACTGCTCTCAGTGGAGTTGTAAAATGTAAGAGATGACATTCTACTCTCCGAGGGTGGATGGACCATCAGCTCCAATAATGCTTGCCCTTAAAGGCAGAAGCTGCCATGGGTTCACTGGTGATGTTGCCGCTCAAGTGACTGTAAACAACCACTGAGGTACTTTGGAGAACTCTTGACATAACATGTGAAAATATTATTTCCAATACCAAGTCTTTATTCTCTGCCTTATGACATCCCAACATACTTACTAAGTGAACTTGTGTAGTAGCAAACACAGTAGACTTTTCCAAAAGTCAAAGAAGTTGTGGTCAGCCCCAGCTTTGGAACTGCCCTCACCTGAAAGTTAGTGTACATTCTTGAACCCATAACTTACTTGCTTATCTACTCTGTAACACATGAATAACTTATAACTTACAGTAGCTATGGCAGCTTTGACAATATGGTAGACAAATTATAAAATTGCTGGGCTGCCTCTTTTCGATAATTAAAGATAAACCCATTTACACGGAAGCAGGGAAAGAATAGGCCACCCAATGAGGTTAGACTAACCACAATGCCCAGGGGATTCAAGAGGAAGGTAATATTCTGTTGTTCTAAGTAAAAGTGGAAAAACTATTAAAAGGATTTATGACTTATGCTACCTCAAAAGACAGACCTTAAGTGTTCTAGTGGATTGTGCCTTTGAGACAAAGGATGGTGATCCTAAAGTCACAAGGGCCTGCCTGCACAGTCTTTGAGATGTGAAGCTAAGCTGCCACCTTTCCTTCATCCAGTACGAAGAATGGGCACATTCTGAGGAAATAAATAGCAATTAAATTTTAATTAAATGCTATCCTTGTCAAGGTTATAAATATCTTCTGATGTTTGCTGATAACCTTCTCAGAATGGAAAGAAACCTACCTCTCAGGCTGGATAGAGGCCTACCCCAGACAAGCAGAAAGAGCTCAGGAATTTATCCTCTGGAATAAAACTTCACCCCTCTGTATCCATGCCCTCAAGGGTATCCTAAGAATAAGGCTACTTAACCCTACCATCATCTGTTAAAAGACTTAGAAATTGTCTTCAAACAAGGAGAAAAATGCATCCATTAACTTCATTGTTTTTAAAGACAGGGTTCTCTGTAGTGTTCTAGTTGCCCTGGAACTTGCTCTGTAGACCAGGTTGGCCCAGAACTCAGATATATGCCTGAGTACTGAGATTAAAGGTGTGCATCATGCCCAGCTGTACATATTAACTTTTTAATGCAAAGAAGTTCTATTTAGGCACCTATGTGTGAGGATCAGAGAAAACACTGAGTGAGTGAGGTCCCGAGTGAATATGTATTGTTGACGTTTGCATAGCCATGACAATGTCTCCAAAGCCTCAGGCCCATGGAGGAGTTGTAAGCCCCACCCCACCCTTTGTTCTGGAAGAAGTATCCAAGATTGTCATCTTGGTATTTACCTATGGCCTCTTTCCCTGTCTGTTTGCCTGTCAGGATACTTATCTGCCTTCATAACCTCAAACTATTTTCCTACTAATTTATTCTAGAATTGTTCTTTTGTGTTTTGCCATATTCTCAGTATGTAATCATCATTCTGTTTGTCTTTTTTTCTAGTCCACAGGCTCTCACTCCTGAATTAAAGTTAAAATAATGAGATTAGTTATATAACCAAACTCAGTTGCCTTAGACTTGCTTCCAGGAGCATAAGGGGGAACCCACTTAATCCTTAACAAGAGATGCTGTTTTGTTGGTGCTTTATTTGTTTGTTTGTTTTGGTTTGGTTTTTGGCTTTTTTGAAACAGGGTTTCATTATGTAGATCAGGTTAGCCTTCAATTAACAGAGATTTACCTGTCTCTGCCTCCATGGGGCTAGGATTAAAAGCATGTGCCACCCTGCCCAGTAGGATTCAGTTTTGTAGGTAAGTGGGTTGATGGGTGATGTTGCTCTGTATGCTGTGAATGTGTTGCTCTGATTGGTTGATAAATAAAATGCTGATTGGCCAGTAGCCAGGCAGGAAGTATAGGTGGGATAAGCAGACAAGGAGAATTCTGGGAAGAAGAAGGCTGAGAAGCAGACACCCGCAGACCGGTAAGCCATGGCCACATGGCAACTTATACATTAATTTAATTTAAGATATAAAAACTAGATATCAAGAAGACTGCTATGGCCATAGTTTAAAAATAATATTAGCCTGTGTGTGTTTATTTGAGTCTGAGCAGCTGTGGGACAGGTGGGTGAGAGAATGTAGCAGTAACACCTGTGCTACCACCACCTGTTCACCATGTCTGAGGGAGGGGCTGTGGCTCAAAGAACAGAAACAAGACAGTGGGTCATTTGTCTCAGCAGAATGCCAAATGCTGTTTATTGAAAGGGGGAGGAAACCTTAAATACAGGCTTACAGCACAATGGGAGAAACCCGGAGGGCAGAAGTTGGCTACCAATGTTCTACATTCTTGCATCTAAGCTGTTTACACCCAATATGCAGGATACACAAACAAAGAACCTCTTGTAAGCATTCAGGAGGGAGGAAACCGGCAGGGGATTAGCATAGGGAGGACATCAAGGTCAAGGTCAGCAAGCAAGGCAACAGCTACCCAAAATGGGGGCCAGGGCCCTACAAGAGAGATTTGTCCTGACTGTGGGCTAGGCAGGACACAGGAAAACTTCCAGCTATAGAAATTCAAACTAGTTGAAAAAATTAACTAACCAGGCATCTCACCGTGTTGCACTCCCAAGAGAATACATAGTCACAGCTTCCCTGGCACTTTGGGGTGCCATTTGTTGCTATAATAAAATAGTTCTTGTTCAGAACTGGTATTTTTAACCTCCTTGTAAAATCTGTGTCTTATAGGATACAACCTACTGTAAAAAGGGTACTTTGTAAAAGATTTGTGGCAGAAACTATGGTGAACTATAGGAAGGAAGATGAACAGGTCAGCCCAGTTGGCCCAGCCAGGTGTCCCATTGTCTCTTCTTGGTTTCAATCCCCTCATCACATATAGCCTATAGCCAGAGATGCTCATTTTGGAGATAACAAAGGAGGGACTAGACCTATCTTCTTCCATTTTCTGGCTTAGGGCAAGGACCGTCTCAGAACAGCTGTTTTGGGAACCCTGTCCTACCTGACCTGCCTCTGCCTTTTGTTCTCATCACAAGGGAATCCAAGAACCTGTGGCAAATTATCTAAATGGTTCTCTTTTTATCCCCTTGGTCTGTGTTCCACTAGGGCCCTGTCAAGAGGAGCACAAAGACTGTTTCTTGGGCAGCTCATAATAGAGGTGGCTTTGACAGAAGGGACAGACAACACTCATGGAGTAGAGTGTGTTCTTGTTGCTTTCCATTGCTGTGATGAAGACCGTGGCCAAAAGCAAGCTGGGGTGGAGAGGGTTTATTACATCTTAAAGGATAGAATCAATCAGCAAGGAGTCAGGGCAACAACTCAAAGCAGGAACCTGTAGGCAGGAACTGCAGCAAAGACTATACAGGAACTTACTAGCTTGTTTTTTACATGGCTTTTCAGTGTGCTTTCTTAGACATTCAGGAACATCTGCCCAGATGTGGCACACCCACAGTGGGTTTGGCCCTTCAACAACTGTCATTAATTCACAAATTACAGACATGTCCATAGGCCAATCGGATGGAGACCGTTCCTCAGTTGAGGGTCTCTCTTCCCAAGGGATGAAGTGTTTGGGGGCAGAACAAATGTGTAACTTGTCAGAACTTGGTGTTGTTATTTTTATAGGAGTTTTATTATTTCTAAAAGGTTAGAAAGGAAGGACGTGAGCCACAGAGCCAGCTCCTCCTTTGTGAAAGCAAACACCAACAAAAGCCTTGTTTGGGGCTGGGCGGTGGTGGCACATGCCTTTAATCCCAGCACTCGGGAGGCAAAGTCAGGCAGATCTCTGTGAGATCGAGGCCAGCCTGGCCTACAAAGCGAGTTCCAGTAAGGCACCAAAGCTACACAGAGAAACCCTGTCTCGAAAAACCAAAACCAAACCAAAACAAAGCAAAACAAAAGCCTTGTTTGTTTTCCATCTTTGACCATCAGGGCCACTTCTGGTAAACGATGTCTGGAAGGCCATTTGCTTTCATTTTGTGTCTTTGAGGAATTATTTCTTGCTGAAAGTGGGAGGCAGGCACTGGGGAATCCTTTTCAGCCGCTGCCTCCTGCGTTCTTTTCCTGTTATGGAATTTTGGCTTCTGTCAAGGATTCTCATTTATTCTTCACACTCCAAGACTGGTCCTCTTAATATCCCCCACCTACCACCATCCTCTCTCCTACTGGACAGCTCCCTGTTCACCTCATTCTGCCAGAATCTGCTTTTGGAACTGGTATTATTTTCATCAGAAAGATTTTTTTTTTTTTTGGACTAACCCTAAGCTGATGTCAGCTGAACTTTTTGTTTTTAAGTCTCATAGAAGCTTTTGTTTGCAGAAAACAATACTTACAGTAGCTTGTGCTGTTCCCGACAATCAACGTACTACAATTGCAAACTGGAAACTGCTTTTTAGAAAACTTTCAACAGAGCTTTTGGAAGAAAAAAAAATCCAGCAAAATTAATTTCTAAATCTAGGAAATCTTAGACTGAAACCAAGCACAATTTATACTTGTTTGATTAGCTTCTACATTTCACAGAAAGTACAGAAAATTTCAGATGCTTCATATGAACTTAAAGCATCTTGTGCTTTATACAGAGTATGTATCCAACACGTGAATGCTGAAATGCAATAATTTGCTTGTTCCTGAATATTTCAGCATGTTTTCTATACCTGATTGGTTCTATTCCTGTAAATGTCCAGCTTTGGTCACATTATTATTGTAACAATGGATTTCCTCAAGGGCCTCAAATAGCTAACAAAGCAATATGCAAAGCCTGAGAGGAAAACCTTGAAGCAGTCACTTTTAGTTAAGTTGGTTGTATTAAAGCTTGTAGCCTTGTGTGGCTCCCTCAAGCATTTCAGCCTCTTATAACATGAATTCACAAATCCAGTCAATGAGATTACCTTAAATACTTAGAACTTACGACAAATACAAATAGGGAAAAGCTCTGAGTGCTTCCGCCAAAGTCATCTGTTTGTGGCATTAGCTCCTCTTAAATATCTTCAATACAAAGTCTTCAAGGGAAATATAGTGAGTTTGAAACTCATACTTGAAAAAAAAAATGAAAACTACGCAGAGCAACACTGTTGTATTAATTTTGTTTTCTATGTGCTTCTTTTATTTATTTATTTTTATATGGCCTTGTGCTTGCGAGGGGTGATTTCTTATAACTAGGTAGAACTGAACCACTTATGTGGTATTTATGTTATGCAGACAAAATCATATTGGATCAGGGAGCTGTGCTTCCCGGCATGGCTCTACCTTAATTACATCTATAATGACTATATTCAAAGAAGATAGCATGCTGCACACCTGAGAGTTAAGACCTGAGCACCTCTTGTTTTAGATTACCCAGTTCCATCACAGAGGTAGACTCTGAGTAGTGTTTGGACAGACTTCACAAGCTTGGCACTTTTCAGACTAACTGGACAAACCTTTGTTATGGAAAACTGTGCAGGGTACTATAGGATGCTTACTAGCATCCCAACCTCTCCCAGCAACACTCTGTAAACTGTGCTAACCACAACTGTTACCAGACAATTTTCAGAAAGACAAGTATCTTTTGGTATAATCAGAGTCAAAATAACACTCAGTTGAGAACTACAGATAACAGATCCAGATGAATTAATAGGATTATTCATGTTCACTTTGATATGACCAATACTGATGCTTTGTGGACATAGAGTTTACCACCAATAACATGTTTAAAAAGAGAGAGAGAATGACCTGTGGAAGGTAGACAGACTATATGACAAAGAGGGGAGTTGGTAAATCACTGAGTTATTTGAGATCCAAAGGAAGTGCTTTCCATGGAATTGGAAAGGGAAGCAGCTTCTAGGGGCAACCGGGAGCAAAGCACACCCCCACCCCAGCAATATCCAGACTGTGAGACAACGAAAACAGAGTGGTTGCCATGACTTCTGTCCTCCAGTGGGTACCAGAACCTGGTAGTACAACAGAAGGGAAACTCTAGAAAGCAAATTGAGGACTTACCAGGGCTTCATGAGTTGGATGGGAATTCCAAGAAGAGAATTAAAAGATTTCAAGCCTAAAAGAATGGTGGAAGCCAGGGTCACAAAAGGGTTAACAATGCTGTACAAAGATTAGTGTCTGAAGTAGTAGATTTCCAAGGAGGCAGTGCTGGGTTTCTTGCAATGGCTGACATAAGGAAATGGTGCAAAGGTCGTATGGTTTTGTTGCTGTTTTGAGACAGTCTCACCTTAAACATATTTTTACACAGGGTCTTTCACTTTTGCCAGAACAGATAATAAATAAGTGTTCAGATTTTTGAATGTGACCCATTTGGGTATGTACCACAGTTCTGTTTCTCTCTGGGTCTGTTTTGTGTTGCTACCACAAAGTGATTGTGGACTGTGTACTTTTAAAAGGAAAGACATTGATTTGACTCATGATAGTGGTTACTATACATCTAGAAAACAGAGCATTGGGCAAGTCCCTTTCCCTCCTGGCTGCATCACAGCATGGTGACATGGAAAAGGAGATCCCATATGAGTAAGGCCCGGAAGGGAGGGTGACCTACTTTTTAGTGTTCTGGTTTGGTGAGGTAGCACTAGTCTGTTCAGGAAGGAGTGCTCATAATGACCTCATTATGGTCTAGTAGGCTCGGTCTCTGAAATCACTACTTCAGTCTCCCCACATTGGAAATCAACAAACCGCAGATGAAACTTTAGGTGATAGATGACTTTCAAACATGGCATGTTTCTCAGGTCAGGACTGCTCTGTGTGTGTGTGTGTGTGTGTGTGTGTGTGTGTGTGTGTGTGTGTGCACATACATAGTCCAACAATAGTCATCTAATGCTGGAGAGGCAGAGAAGATGGTAGCTGCTCATTCCACAATGAAAGGTACCTCCCATTTTGGAGGATGGTCTTCTCCCTCCATTTAATTCTTCCTGGAAGTGCCCTCACAGATACACCCAGAGGTGTGTCTCTTGGTGAATTCCAGATCAAGATTAATCATCAGGCCTGAGTTTCAAAGTTTATGTCCAACATAATGTACAATGTTTTCATTCCATTGGGGTTATTGGCCCCCAAATCTTAGCTTATCCCACAATCATTACATGTTCAAATTCAAAATCTCTTCTGGGACTCACACTCCTTCTAGCCACGAACCCATTTAAAACAAAACAACACAGGACAAAACAAACCCATAGCAAAGCACAACACAAAACAAAGCAAAATGCACACTTGCAAATAAACTAGTGGAACGGGATCAGTGTCAACATGCTTATAGCCAGAGAAAGAAGTCGCAGTCCGCCAAATGGTTCAAAACTTGGCAGAACAGGCATTGAATCTCGATGGTATGTAGGACAGGCATTTACGTATACTGGGACTAGAAGTTGTCCCTGAAATCATGGGCCTCCAGCCTTCCTTTGCGTTGCTGGTGACAGTTCATGTGGCTGTTCCGTTGTCTTTGCACACCGAAACCTTTAGCTCTCCTGCGCTAGCGTTACAGTGCAATGGCTTTGGATTCCCACAGTACTGCCTGCAGACCTGCTCCAAGAGCACCGCTGGGGTACCTCTACCACAAGCCTCTGCCTGTCTTTTTCAGGGTTTCTTTGAAATCTTGAAGGAACTTGCCGGGACCCTATTGCGCTTACACTTTGTATGTTTGTAGACTAGAGAACAGACTTTGTATACAGGTCTCTGTTTGGCTTCCCCTAGGGTCCAGCCTGAGACACCTGGACCCTCTTCCACATCTGGAAAGACTCAGAGCAGTGGGCTACAAAGCATGCAGTTAGATCCTGAAGTGACCTTGCTCGGGGAGCCTGTAGGAATCACACCAGGCCTATTTCTTGAACCCACACTCCCTCAAAGGCCTATGGGCTTATAATATGAGAAATGGCCTTGTAAAGTTTTGCCATGATCTTTTTTTTTTTTTTTTTTTTTTTTTTGGTTTTTCGAGACAGGGTTTCTCTGTGTAGCTTTGCGCCTTTTCCTGGAACTCACTTGGTAGCCCAGGCTGGCCTCGAACTCACAGAGATCCGCCTGGCTCTGCCTCCCGAGTGCTGGGATTAAAGGCGTGCGCCACCACCGCCCGGCTTAGTTTTGCCATGATCTTAACCTGTTTTTCCCATTGAGAAGATATATAACACCTGGCTCCTTTTAGTCTATGCTAATCTTTAGCAAGCAGCTGCTGGGCCATATCTTACACATTTCTTCTTTGCCTTTCGCTGGCCGGGCTGAAACTTTCCTCCCAAATTTCCCATCTCCTTTTCTCTTTTAAATCATCTGTTTCCTCTCCATCAAATCAAAAAGGCTTTAAACCATTCACATAGGCTTTTCCGTATTTTGTGTAGAAAAGGCTTTTGTTAGACATCCCTTAGTCCATAATGTAGCCATGTTCTTTTCCATAATGTGGTGAGGGGTGGGACTTATTCTAATTTCCAGCAAGATCATAGTCCCTTTCATCTGCTCATCTCATAGGTTAGTTGCTTACTACCCATTTCCATCAGTCTTCTGCTCATAAGCACTCAATGAATGTCTAAGAAATTTCAGGCCTCTTTTCTGGTCACCTTGTTTTGTTGGGTCCTAGAATTGCACAAATCATGGGGACCAGACCACCAAAGTCTACTAACCAGAAGCAAACTTTATTCCAAACATGGCAGGGTACCAAAACTTCTAGCCAGCTAAGGGCCACAGGCCGATCTGGGCTTCCGACACTATGACACTGAGAAGAGGCCATAAGCCTCCTCTTTTGGCAAAACCCCCATAAACCAGGTGGTGAGTCAAAGGGATTTTTCCACTCTTGAACCTGGGTCTTGAGTCACAGTACGTTCTGAGATCCACACCTTCTGATTAAAGGGTGTTAGTTCAAGATGTCTGCAAAGCCTGTGGCTATCTTGACGCAGCTGTGGATCTGCCTTAATTCTTAACTGACAGGTTTCTCCCATCACTGGAAGGAATGTGGGGCAAAGGTTAACTTGTTCGGAGCCGCTGTCAGCTCCAATATCCCTGGAACGTGTGTGTAAGCTATATAGGTAGGTCTACAATTCTTCACATTCCTGGGCTCTTCAGTTTTTGTTCTGAGCTCTCACTAGAATTGATTTTCATGTTCTGTTTATGGCCATGCACACGTTTTCTAGCCTGCTCCCCCAAACTCTTCTAACCTCTACTGATTACTCAGGTGTAAAGTTCATCACACATGTTCACATATCTCTATAATAACAATCCAACTTCTCGGTACGTTCTTATCTTTGTTGAGTTTGTGTTGATAGAAATGAAATATTCAAGACTGGGTGCTTTGTTAAAAACAGGAGTTTTATCTGGACTAGAACACAAGAGACTAGATGGTCCAGAAATTATGGCAGCCACCTCGTAATAGGCCACCCTGGCTGTGTCGCAGCATAGTAGAGAACTGAAAAGGGAGACTCTCCGTGAATACGGGCCAAAGCGTGTGAGTGACCTCACTTTTAAGTGACATTTTGTGGGGCAGCTTTAATTTGTTTTTAATCTATTCATGAGGGTCAAACTTCCATCATCTAAATGTCTTCCAGTAGGCTCAACCACTCAAAGGTTCCTTAGCCTAACCACCACAATAAGCGCCAAGCTTCCACTGTACAAACCTTTGGGAGACAAGCCATGACAAACCATAACAGCTAACGAGGAAGAAGTGGGACTTTGGTCTTCAGTTGCTCTCGGATATCTGTGTTTGTCCATTAGTAGCAGTTTCTCAAAAAGTGATTATGCCTGCTTAATCCCTCAGCCACAGGAAGGTCTCTACACATTATCTGAACATTTTCTAGATGAAAAGAGAGGTTAACGTGTGACTCTCATCCAAAATAGAAAAAAATGCAAATTTGAGTATTTAACTACCCCCCCCCCCACACACACACACTTGAACTACTAAAATATATACTGAAGTGCCTGCCAAGTTGTGTGGATATTAAAACATTCAGCTACATTTTAATTAAGCACCTTGTATTCTTTCCCATTACCAGAAGAAGAAATACGAATGAGGTCATGATTGAGAGCACATATTTGTGAGCAATTCACAAATCTGTACATGCCCTTACCACATTACATGACTCAATCTGTCTTCTCTAGTGTTTCTAATAGAAACAATCTAAGTTCATCTGTGGGTCTTCAGTTTGGAGCAACTCCAATGTACAAACATTTATCGAGCACTATGTGCCTGGTTCTGATAGCTACTGGTGATAAACAGAAAAAAAAAAAAACCATATATAGATTTTGACTTGCTGGCCACTGAGGGAAAACTTCACAAATAAAATACAAAAATATAAACCTGGAGAAGTGTTAAGGCCTATTAGCCTGGAGAATCTGAAAAGGGGGATCGAGAGGAGAGGATGCTTAGCCTGTGCTTGAGTGGAGAGGCCATAAGTAAACACAAAACATCTGCTCCAGATGTTTACATCTTATAGGTAGCCATGTTGAGAATTTGGTTTATACAAATAATGCCTTGTCCCTTTGCTCTGGATTCAATCCATCTCATCTATCATATTTCCTGAATTTTAGGAAAAAATGTTTTGTTTATATGGAATTGTTTCACTGTTGACTGCCTAACTGTAGCCTCCAAAGTCATCCTCTATAGGGACTCACAGGATGTGGTGGACTTGACCTCAACTATGAAAAACTAAACAAGTTTCTGGAAGCATTTTCCAAGGGATTTATCAGGAGTTCATACTGAGCTGGGGAAGACCTGGTCTGCTGGCCAGACAACTTCATCACATTGAATGTGCAAGGTTTCAGAATCGCTAACGCTATACTCAAGCTGCTTGATGGTTCTGGGAAGGGAGGTAGACAAATGCTGAGGGAGGAGAAGAACGGAGGAGTGGAGCATTGAGAGGGTGGGCTGGATCTCAGAGGAAGCTCACTGGAGGAGGCAGCACCTGCAATCCAGATGTTAACTGCTGTGGTTCAGAAGGTATGACTCCAGTCTCTATGAGGAACTGGACAGGTAACCAAAACATAAGGCTTTCCTCCCACAGACAAAACAACAGGATGTGGTGGACTCTGGCAGAGTGTAGCTGCTCCCTGTAGGAAGCCGCAGGTTTGTGTGGGAGCCAGACACCTGACCAAGCACGGGCAGATTGGAATTACTTCCTTTTTCCTAAACCAAGGAATCCATGCTTTTACAGAAAATTTCCAAATTTTTCCAATACTTCATATGCCAAGTAAAACACATCTGCTAGTGGTTGAGGTCATTAGTGACCAAATTATGATGTTTGCTCAATTAATAAACTGTTTTCAGGATCCTATCGTCAAAAATGAAAATGTCCTCATTGGAAGAATGTGCATAAACGTATTAGAACCTACTTAATCACAGTATAGGGAACTAGTGCTTTTTAAGTCTCTCTAATGGGCTGAGTCCAGGAAAATAACTCTGCACATCCTAGACACAGTGGCTTGGCTGTAAAACAGAAAGCAATCAAGTCTATGAAGTGTGGTCCTTTTGCCCTGTTACCCCTTTCTTAGCAGAGTTGGGAGAAGGAAGATTCCACAGCAAGGGTGAGCTCTGGCTACTATTTTGGGTCATAAATATTTTCATTTTCATTTGCTCTTTAGGAACAATTGTTACTGTTTCTAATATTGCTCCTAATCGATCTAACATGGATTATGGCCGTGAGTCTCCAGAATATCTACCTCCCTCTGGACCCTTCCATTTGGTAGATTATAGAGAAAAGGATGTGAGGGCAGAGGAGACAGGGAAAGGGGTGAAGGGATGGAAAACCGTGAGGAAGTGTGCGCTGCACATACAGAAGCTTCTCCCCTACACAAGCAGACACGGCCTGGTGGAACTCATGAGAGTGAAGTGCATACCTTCTTCCTGTCTTCTCATCTCCGCTCCTGCTCCTAGCCCTGCTCCATTCCTTAATGGAGACATACAACTGAGCATACCGAGTTTGGAAGGATTGGAGGAAGCAAAGCATTAGGCCACAGTTTGCGAGTCTACTTGTAGAACTGCACATATTTCACCAGAGCAAGGTCCTAAGGAAAGCCTTGTCAAACATTCAGAGAGGCAAAGATGAGGTCATGCAAACACCCTATGCAACAAAAGTTCATAGAGAGCCAAAGAGCACATATGACCTCCAGGAATAGTGATGCACCTTACAACAACTTTCTGTCTAGAGTTACCATAATTTCCAGTCAAACTAATATTTATTTTAGCTGTAATCAAAGACCTAGAGCTTTTCCCTGGAAGAGCAATGGATATTCAGGAAGTCACCCAAGGGTGTGCCCTGTGAATAACTTGTGCGTAAATGCTGTTGTCATTCACCAGACTGTAGCTGTGTCACTGAACAGAAATCAAATTAGCCAATCGGAGGGAGAGTCAAAATGCCTTCAAAAGGATAAGCTCTCCCATTGTACATGCTGTGATGATTAGCTTTTCTGTCCCGACTCTGAGCATGATGCTACATGCCTTCAACTTCTCTACCCAGGAAGCTGAGACAGGAAGATCGTGAGCTCAAAGTTAGCCTGGGCTATGAATTTAAGCGATTCCAAGTTACACTGAGAGATTCTCTTGACCGAACATAATTTTGAACTCTGTCATTTGCCAGGTTCTTGCTGCCCCATCCAGCAGCTCTAAAGGACAGCAGCAAATTTGCTTCTGCACCTTCAAAGCAGAGAACAGGATTGCCTTGAAGTGTGGAATCGAGTACAGGAGAGGGCAACCAAGCATTTACTTTGGGCCAGAACCAAGCACAAGACCAAGTGCTGTAATGGACCCTGCAAATCTGCGTGCTCAAGGGGAGGGTGACTTGTTTCAACGTCTCTGTGGAGGTCCGCCTGTGTTATCTTTTGCAACTCATTTTCCAGAGACAATTCCAAGTTTTCTATTATGTTTTCCTTCTAGTGATTTTAATATCTGGGGAGTTTGTCCAATAAACCTTTCCAACATGCTTTCTCTTTTGCTTTTCTACCAGCATGTCAGTCCCTTTATGAACTTCATTAGCTCTGATTTGAAAGTATTTTATTGCAGCAAGAATGGATTTTCCTTCTTGGGCAAGGCTCTCCCCTTGAGGAGAGTCACTAGCCTCTCTGAGATTCTTAGGAAAATGTTTAAAGAACTAAACCTTCCTCCACAGTGTCTAAGAGATGCTCAAAGCAGGTACAGTCTATATACAAAAAATAGAAAAGTGAAAAGTTGTGCCAGGCAGGAAAACAAAGAGAGGGACATGTTAGAGAAACAGAGGCCGAAGCCAGGAACCTTTCCTTGGAATCTCTCTGCTGTGACTGTGGTCTCTTAGTTAAGTCTCAGTTTACTGCCACAAAAGAACACAAAGAAGAAAACTGAAAGTGAAAGATCTTAAATGAAACCATGGAAGCCAGGAACTGTGATTATTTAATCCACTGCCCTTCAGTTTACTTGTAAATTGTAAGTAATGGCAAAATATTGCAATTCCTTGAAAAAATGGAATGAAACAAGATAACCTAGTTGGCTTTTAACAGTGTCTGGCTAGTAGTAATAAATCACAAACACAGCCCTTCTCCCACTCTTCTTAAAAGGCCCGTTTTGTTTTGCAGTTATCTATTAAAATTTGATTCCACAATCTCTTCACAGTGATGACAGTTCCAAAGTGGCTCAAAGGGGTCCCAATGGATACATACAAAATACTCCTACGCCAAGGAAAAGGGTCACAAAGATCGTAAGAATCAGAGGATCAAGGAGTTTGCTATGAGATTATATCTTCTAGTGACATCAGAAGCTACACCCGTAAAGTCTCACCAGCATGAGCTGCCCAAATGTGAGCTGAACTATGAGGACACCAATGAACGTGCCAAACTGCACAGAGAAAAGTTCACAAGGCCTCAACTCTACACAAAGAACTATGGGCAACTGGGAAAAGCTGGGAGGGGAAGAGATGATCCTTCCCAAGAGAGAGCTCATCAATTGATTGGCCAGTGCTGAACCATCAGCCTTAAAAACACACATACAAATAACATCGTATGGACTCGACAGGTTATATTTAAGAATATACATGTATATACAGACACATAGACATAGGCACTAACTATTAAAAATGAGGCTATGAATTTGAAGGAGGTGAGGAGGGCTATGTAGAAGGGTTTGGAGACAGGAAAGGGGAGGGGGAAATGCAATTAAATTACAATCTCAAAAATAAACAGCAGCAACAAGGCAGCGTTGAGAAGGCCAAAGCAGGAAGCAGAGGAGGTTTGCTTGCTGAGACTGTTTCACTACCAAAGCCTCGACAGGACTCTGGATGCTCTCTAGTTTGAACACAAGCCCAGCTCATCCGCTCTCCAAGGTCATGTTATCCTCACAAAGTAGTTCTTAACTGTTTAGATGAAGCCTGCTAAGATGGAGAAAGGAAGTGTCCTCCCGAAAGACTCTTCTGTTGACTGGTTCTCATTTGATGTTACCGTTGAGAGGTGATTGGCTTATGAAGATACCACCCTCATCAGTGGACTCATAGATGAGTAGGCTATGAGGGGCCGAGTCACAGACAGGGGTCACAAAGGGCATGCCATAGAAGGTTTATTCTGTTCTTGACATTAGCTTCTTACCCACTTTTATTCCCTCTCTGCTACAATGCTCTGCTTCACCACAGGCTCAGACATAATGGAACAAGCCAGCATGGACTTCAGAAACAATGAACCAAAACAAAAATCTCTTTTTCATCACAGTCACAAGAAAGTAACAACTCATTGAAGAGTCCAATGAAATCTATGGATCCTTATCTTGGCCATTGGTGTTTTAAGCTTACATTTGACAAAAGCTACATCGAGCACCTAATCTCTCCATAAGGTGTTACCGTCAGTGCTAGAGACACATGGTTACACAGTAAGAATATCCCCTCTGCTGTGTATGAAGGTTATAAGAAGGTTGTTAGAACTTTCAAAGCTGATCTCACAATTAATTCTTCATTTGGAACCAGGAAAGAACATGTGAGAAAGACCAAGAATTCATCTTTAGACCTGTTTAGTTTGAGTTGACTGTAAAGCAGATACATCACAGGCACACACACACACACACACACACACACACACACACACACATCATGTGTTTGGAGTTTTGTCCCTGGCACCTCCAAAATATTAACTCTTTATGATCTCAAGAACAAAGGGTATTATTTAGTTGTCTTTAAGGTCAATGAAATTATATAAATTTGATTTCGCTGATCATCTAGTGGTCTAAAGAAAGAGATGATATGAATATAAATATGGCACCTTCTTTACTTGTTCATAGGGAAATCTCTCCTACAAATAGAAGACAATTAATGAACCAGCTTCAGGGAAACAGCTAATCAGATATGAAGCTATGTCTGCTGCTTCTGTCTGTTTCCCAGGCCACGTCAACAGTGACTCTGTGTTTGGACATAGTTATATTATTCTTAACTCAGCCAGGAACACTGTGCAATAATGGAAATAACATCCGGGGATTCTTGAGGAGTTAGTTGAGAAAACTATGCTCAGAAATATGAAATATGATAAATATTAGAAGGGACAAATCTCAATTGACTTCTAATGTGATGTGTGCTCATTTACTCTCTCAGTAATTATTCTGAACTGTTTGTTTGTTTGAGACAGGGTCATCCTCTGTCAAGGTTCTTTGTTTCATGGCTTAGGAATGTCACACATGTGGTGCCCTGAAACAACGGAAATATATTACCTTGCAATTCTGGAGGCTAGAGATCATAAGCAAGGTTTTGGCAAGTCTGAGTTCCTTAAAGACTCCAGGGGAACGCTGGCCCTGGCCTGTTTCGGATTTTGGTGATACCAGGCATTTTTTGGCTTGTGGCTATATTGCTCTAATCCCTGCTTCTACGGTCATCTTCCACTGGATTTAAAGCATTTTCAGATTCCAAGATGGTCTCATCTCAAGATTCTTCCTTACCTTAATATCTACCTTCATGATGCATTTTCAAAAAAAAAAAAAAAGTCATATACATTGATTCTGGGAGCAAAAGTGGAGGCCTAGACTTTTACAGTTCAACCCACTACAGCCTCCAGAGAACACACCTGTTTCGTCTTCCCCAGGTTTTCTTTCATTTGTCTCAATGTATCTTTCAACTCTCATCTCGGTGAGATAAAGAAAGAAATGATCCTCATTACTGAACACCTATTGTGTTTCAAGCATGTGTCCAAATAATATTATAATGTGTTGGTTTCCATTATCCTCCTTCTTAGTTGTTAACCTCCCCTTTTCCTGAATTGTAACAGATGAGACTTGGCTCCCTATCTCAGGAAGAGGCATGGGGAACTATCATTAACTTACTCGAATTATGCAAAGTGCTAAAATCCCAAACTCTAGGGCAAGGGAAGGAGGTGAACAAAGTTGAGACATGGAGAGTTCTAGAAGCTCTATGAACAACGACTACATGGCTAGAAACAGTGGTGTTTATCAGAAGTAGGTTAGAATAATGGTGTTTATAAGAAGTAGGTTACAATACTGCATGAAGATTATCTAATCTCTCTCAACAACTTGAGCTGAATATAATGCCCTGGTCTGATTTATAAGACTGCGAAGTAGGACATTCTCCCAGATGACGCTGTTAACAATATGTCAGCTTCTTTTCTATGCCCATTTGTGCATGAAGGCACTTGAGAAAACTTCCCAGCTCAAGCTAAAACCTCATCACTATCTGTGTGTGCACACCCTTGAGTGAATTCTGGTCATTAATGTGCAAAATGTGGAGGTCAGGCCGGGTGGCGGTGGCGACAGCCTTTAATCCCAGCACTCAGGAGGCAGAGCCAGGCGGATCTTTGTGAGTTCAAGGCTAGCCTGGTCTACAGTGCGAGATCCAGTACAGGCATCAAAACTACACAGAGAAACCCTGTCTCGAAAAACCAAATATAAAATATATGGAGGTCAGATATGATACATCCTGAGGCCCCTTTGGTTCAGTGATTTTATTGTCTTCTGAGAGGGGGGTTGTATATCACTCAATGTGGGAAAAATAACAGTCTAGAAATAGCATCCAATTCCCCTGTTCCCTTCATGTTGTGTAACGTGAGCAAAGCCAAGAAATATGCATGAATTGAACATACACTTCCACTGGCCCAGGTAAAATATTTCAAACCCTAAGCAGTCAGATTTCTTCCTGTGAGCCCTATGTATCAGTTTAAATGAGTGTATCTCAAGTTAATTGTAATTGTATTGTAAGCTAGAGTGAAGAAGAGACACAAACTCCCTATATCCCGTAGGTCTTCTGCTGTATAACGCAGCCTCCCTTTCCAGTCCTTTTCCTGTTTCCCACCTTATCCGTCCGCCTCGTGTTTCCCTCCTTTAGCCATACCTAGAGTCTCACGGCTGCTCCCTCTGCACGTGATAGTCTGACTACATGGAATATTTGTTTGTTCGCCATACTATATTCTATCACTGTCCTGACTTATGAAAATCTCCCATAGCCTCTCTAGAGAAAGAAACCTGTCTTATTTTACATCGTTAAAGCTGAGTAGAATACCTTGCTCATATCTGTTAAAAAACAAACAAACAAATAACCTATTTGTTGAAATGAATGTCTAGCCACATGGAGGCAGAGGCTAAACGTCGTTTATTGGTGAAATTATTAAGGCCACTCCACGTAGTTAAAAGGGAGGTTTATTTAGTGGCGTCACTTACAAATGAAGGGACAGGTAGGTTGCAGGGTCTGGGAAAGACATAGCACAGTCTGGCAGTGTTGTCTGGAGAACTCTGCTCCATCTACCTCCAGCGTCCAGGGTCCAGGAACCAAGATAGGTGGCACATCCGGATCTCGGGTCTTCAAGGTTCCTCTCTTGGTCCAGCCTTGTAGGCGTGACAGTTACCGAAGCCTCAATGGGGATTGGAACTTCCAGATCAAAGCTGGAATGGCTACCCACTACAGTAGCTTTTATTATGCTTCCTGAATCGACCTCAGAGTTGAAGCAGTTCTCTTTGTACCTCATTCCACCCTTCTTCAGTTCACCCAAGTTGGGGGTCCTCTTTTATTCTCCCAGCTTCATTGAGCTCCAGTGAAATAGTTCTTGAAGGAGAGATACTATTTAAATTTTAAATGTCCCCCAAAGGCTCGGGTTGTAAATGCTCGGTGCCCAGTTTGAGGTACTGTTTTCAGGGCTGTGGAGTCTATAGGAGGAGGGGCCTGGCCATGAATATAGCCCACTAGGAATGGGCTGAAGAACGTGGCCTCCCCTGGTCTCAGGCTAACTCTTCTTTATGGTCCTCCACCATATGAACAGTAGGTACCACACACTCCTGCCACCATGGATGGAGTCACTTGGCCATGTCACCACCATGGGGATGGGCTAAAATGATTCTGAAACTGTGAGACAAAATCAACTTCTCCTTACATTGCTCCTTCCTCCCCTCCCTCCTCCTTCTCTTTCTTCTCCCCATTTTTCTTTCCTTTTTTTTTTTCCTGAGGCAGAGTCTAGCATACTGACCTTCAACTCCTAATCCTCCTGTCTCCACCTTTCAAGTCATGGGATTGCAAGGATGTATCACCACACTTGGCTGCACAATGATATTTCTACATAGCTATACAACTGACAAATGTAACCTTACTCTACACTCCCTTTATGTTACAAAATAGTGATATGAACTATTGTTTAATTACCGGACTAGAATTTAGGTATTACTTCCTGGAGAGATTCTTTAAAAGGTTTAAAACAACAACAAAAAAAAACCCCACAACTTTCCAAATGTCAAAGACATCAAAATTGTTTCCACCTGGTAGTATCTAACTTTTCCAGTTTATAGTTGGTAAAGTTACTTAGCCTTACTATGCCTCTCAGGTTTGGCAATGTTGATTGTAAGTCAAATCCTGGTTCCCTCTTACAGAGTTGTAAGCATTAAATAACATGGTATGGAAGCAGCCATCTGTACTATGGCTGATTAAGATGGCAAAGCCCTCAACACAAGTTGGCTGATATTGTTACCATTGTATCTTGATACTTTGCAATTTCCTCCTGGAGCCAATGAATCATAATCTCCATAATCTCACAGCTGGGTGGGGATTATGTCAAGAAATGTAGGCTTGATTAGACTTGCCTCATATTGTCACCATGTCAGTTGATTTAAGGGTTAATTTTTGTTTGTCCTTTCCAGGAAGCACCTGTCACCAACTCTGCCAATGTCATTTCTATCCTTGGGACCTTCATGAGAGAAGGACAGAGCTGACTCTCCAAAATTGTCCTCTGACTTCTGCATATTCACTGAGGCACACATGAGTACACACACACACATACACACACACACACACACACACACACACATACACACACACAGATATACACACACAAAAAATTGAGTTTTAAAAAGTAGTAAATTGTGAAAATTGGAACCAAATAAAAAGTGATCATTCTAATATCAAACGTGATAGCAAATATAATTTCGTAAATTGAAGGTCATTTTTAAAGTTTACAAAAATCATCATGGTGGCTTTTCTGGGCAGTGAGCTCTGTAGTGGATTAGGTTTGGTTTTGGTTTTGGTTTTTTTTATCTTACATGCCTTAGAATTTTATCTTTCTGTACTTCATAGCATTTTTAAGGTGATCAGAAAAGCGAAACTAAACCAAATGACTGCATTGGGTTTCGGATTCTCTCTAGTCAAGACATTTTTACAGTTAGAATCAGAAAGGAGGGTGTCAGTTCCTTGAGGAAAGAAACGGTCCTTCTGGTGCTGGTTGTCAGCTTGGGGCTCTGAGCACCATGGCTGCACGACCACACCGACAGGGGCCAAAAACGAGCAAAAAGTATCCCAAATGAGCAGAAGGGGTAAGGGGTTTTGTAACAGGTGATGGTTATGGGATCCAAGAACAAAGGCCAAGGAGTTGCTCTGCTAGCTGCTTTTCTGTGGCTGTGATAAAATACCAGGAGCAACACAATTTAAGGAAGAAAAGCTTTTACATTACGATTCTAGAGGGATGAGTCAGTCATGGCAGGGAAGTGATGGCAGGGCGGTAGGAGCGGGGAGCTGCCTGATCTCATTTTCATCTGAAAACAAGAAGCCAAGAGAAGGAACAGGAAGTGGAGCAATGTCATAAGCCTTCAAAGCCCACCCCCAGTGACATACCCACCCCAGCAAGGTTCTACCTTCTAAAAGTTCCCTGTCTTAGTTATAGCTCTGGTAAGACACCATGACCAATGCAACTTAGAGGGAAAAAAGGGAGTTTATTGGAGGCTTATAATTTCAGAGGGTGAGCCTGTGACCATCATGATAGAAGAGCATGGCAGCAGGCAAGCAGGCCTTGGCATTGTAGCAGCAGCTAGGAGTTTATACCTTGATCCATAGGCATGAGGTAGAGAGAGGGGGAGACATCAAGAATGGAGTGAGATTTCGAAAACTTCAAAGTCCACCCCCAGTGACATACCTCCTCCAATAAGACCACACCTCCTAATCCTTCTTAAACAATTTCATCAACTACAGACCAAGTATTCAAACATGAGCCTATGGGGGCCATTCTCATTCAAACTACCACTTTACATAATCCTCCCAAACACCAACTGAGGACCACGTATTCAAATACATGTTCAGTACCTGGATTCCTGTTAGCTCATTTCTATGATGACAATTATCAGGAGAATAATTCTTTAGTCATTTTAATATTTAGGTTTTATGAAAGGTTAAATGCAGAATGTTTGGTATTTTATTTTCATTGGCAGAGGTCTACAGTAATGGAATTAATTCAAGGACATCAAGAAAAGCTTTTATTTGAATGAAAAGGTGGTAAAATTGTACATATTGTGAAAGTAAAGAAGATAGCAACATTGCTAGATGGAAAACCACCCTCAGATAATGGGAAATTGTCCCCAAGTCCTTTTCTGACTTTATTTGGGTTATGAGATTTTTTTTTTTCAAACAAATAGGAAAATGGAATGGGCCTCAGTTTCAGTGATGACTAAGACATGGCCAACTCCTATTACTTAGCAGTTATTTCTACTGCATCAGAGAGTTACATTTATAATTACATGAAATCGTCGTGAAAACTGAATCATGATACATAGATTGAACATGCTTAATCTGAACTGTTCCAAAAATCAGAAACATTTCAAGTAACTACAAAATGCCATATGGGGAGACGTCCACACTTGACCTCGTGTGATGGATCCCAGTTACAATGGCAGCACACTAAAAATACCTTGCCAATGTTGGTGAGATGGCTCAGCAGGCAAAAGCTCTTGCTTCCCAAGCCTGATGACTTGCATTCTGATCCCTCAGAAGCCTCAATTAAAGGAAAGAAGCAAGTCTCAAATGTTGTCATCTGACATCCACACAAATGACATGAGTTTGAATGCTTGCATGCATGCCTGCACACTTACACACATCACTTACACATTAGGTACACACACAAATAATAAAAATGTTAAAAATAAAAATATTGTATAAAATTCCATTTAGCGCGCGCGCACACACACACACACACACACACACACGCGCATAAAAAAATAAAACATATCTATATATTGTGTATATTATTTATATGAAACATAAACAATTGTGTTTACACTTGGGTCCTAGTTCCAGGATAACTATGCTATACAGAAATTTAAAATTGTAAGTAGCTAAAATACTTCTGCTCTCAAACATGAACATTTTGCATAAGGGATATCCAATCTGCATTAGAACACATTTCATAAATTTCCACAGATTGCCTCTGAAAACACGCAAATAGGTTTATTTTATGTGTTCTTGACTGCTGAAATTCTGTATTACAAGGTTTTATTAATTCCTTCCCCTGCACCTACTTCTCATGCTCAGCACATTATGTGCCACTTGAGTGACAGTTTGTTCAAGGTTTGCCCATTGCTGGATATATATTGCTCACGTGATCACCTTAAACACTCGTCTAATATGGAAACATAACGTGACACACTACAGAGAAATGGATGCCACCTTCCAACAGCTGTATCAAAAAATTATTCTTATGTTTTTAGTATAAAATATAGTAATTGAAAACTTTCTAAGTGATGTTAGCACCTGCATTCTGTCCCTGAAAATCAAAACCAGCATGGCCCCAAGTTTGTTTCCTTCATCTTTTGTCCAAGGTTGAAACGTTCCCTACAGTGTGTGTGTTCAGGCTTCGAAACTTGAAGATTATGAATGGAAACTCATTCAAGTCTGGCTTTATATATTTGCTTCATGACTGCTTCTTTTGTTTTTTTTTTATATAATTTTTAATTTTGTTGTTAGTTTGCTATCTCTGGACACTTGTCCTTTCCCGGCTAAGAATGCACTGGAATACACCTCTCCTCATCCGAGGGAAATAAATACCCCTGAGGAAAAACAACCAAATGATTCTACCCAAGAGAAAAGCTCTTCTCCAGAACCCAAGCCTGTTGTGTACTTTCCACCGCCAAAAATGCTGGCAGCCAGTCAAAAGCCAGTAATGGGAATAGCTTTGAGCCTTGTATGGGAAAGCAGTTTAGGAAGGTTTTGGCTCACAGTAAACTCTGAAGTCCTGACACTATATATAAACGAGGGAAACTGTTTTCTCCTCTGAGCTGGGGCAGTAGCCCAGAATCTACCAGACCACATAAGAATCATAATAGCATTGCAACCACGTCCAGAATCCTGTGTTGTTTGAAGAGCATAGCTTCAAATACATCTCTGCAACTA
Source organism: Peromyscus eremicus (assembly GCF_949786415.1). Taxonomy (NCBI): domain Eukaryota; kingdom Metazoa; phylum Chordata; class Mammalia; order Rodentia; family Cricetidae; genus Peromyscus; species Peromyscus eremicus. Next base: position 49,510,976 of record NC_081428.1, on the reverse strand, counting down.
GACCAGAAAGGGATGGTTTCTCCCAGAAAACCTGAACTCCATCTTGTTGAGTTCCGAATTTATCTATTTATTTATTTTAGTTAAAAAAATAAGTAGAGACTAACACATCAAAATTGTACATGGTGTACATGAGATGTTTTGACATTTGTAAGTGGGAGTTTTCTAATTTCTTGACTAACGCGAATCAGAAAGAAAAATCTCAAACTATTAAGTTCACAGGGAACTCTAGACATTTAACTGTCTCCTGATGATGTTACCTCTGGTTTATTAATATGAGTCTGGAGAAAGAAACTTCAAGGTCAGTTGTGACACCCTACTTAAGTCATCTGGAACATGACTGTCATTATGGAAAAGGTCTCATTATTCTGACTTTAAAGTCACGTGGGGTGATGGTCGGTGTTAATGTGAGCTTAACAGGACTTTGAGTCAACTGAAAGATGGGCTTCGAAGGGTTGTCTTCTTTGGGTTAATTGATGTGGAAAAACCCATCTTAACAGGAGTCAATCCATTCCCTGGGCAGGCATCCAGACCTGTGTAAGATGGACAAAGTGAAAAGTGTGCTCTGCTTCATGATGCAACATAACCAGCTCCCTCTAGCTTCTATGGTAGTGGCCCCTTCCTCCTCCCCACCTACACACACACACACACACACACACACACACCATGATGGACTCTAATTTGAACTGTGAACCAGAATCAACAGTCTATCCCTTTTGGCTTCTGTCAGAGCATTCTGTCATAGTGACAGGAAAAGAAACCGATACATTACAAAACCTGTGTCAGGAAAGCCAACTTCACGTAAGCAAGTTTCTGAACTTTTGCTTGTCCTTTTGTTTCTCAGCACAGAAAAATACCAACTCATACCGGTTCTGCCTGTGTCTCTGCATCTCTAAAGCCACGTGTTTTTTTTTTTCTTTCTGCTTAGTCAGATGGCAGTTCCCACAGCCTGGCCTCGAGAGCATCCTCCTTACATTGAGTCTGCCTCTGTGGCAGCATGTTGGAGCTGGAAAAGGAAACTGAGGACAAGAAGCATGTGATGTGTCAGTAGGGTTTTGAAGTCACAGGAAGAATGGACTCAGCACATGAACTTGCACAAGTTATAGACTCTACCATCCATCCTTTGAGCCTTGAGTCCATCCAGGAAAAGAGACTACAGTTCTGTTTCTACTGGACCAATTGAGCACTGTTTTTATTGGATTGAGTGACCAGCCCATAAATGCCAGGAACAGAATATGATCCTCATTCTCTGTCTCTAAGTCTGCCAATTTTGCAGTTGTACATGTACTCATTTTCATGTGTGCATGAATGTGTGCGTACGTGCATGTGTATGTGTGTATATGTTGTGTGTTGTCCAGATGTCTATCAGGTGTCCAGGTATCTTCCTCTATCTATCTATCTATCTATCTATCTATCTATCTATCTATCTATCTATCTATCTATCTATCCATCCATCCATCTATCCATCCATCCATCTATCCATCTATCTGATTATATGTCAGGGTCTTTAACTGATCCTAGAGTGTCCAAACAATCTCTTGTCTACCTCCTAGCCCTGGGGTTACAGGCATGAGGACCTGAGTTGAATCCCCAACATTCATATCAAAAGCTGGGTATGGCAGTGTGTGATTGTAATCCAGAGAATCCAGTGCTGCCTCAGAACTGGAATTACAGGCAAGCACCACTGCACATGGGTTTTAATATGGGTGCTGGGGATTGGAACTCAGGTTCTCATGCTTGTACAATAAAAACTTTACCGACTAAGCCATCTCCTCAGCCCCATAACCAGCAATTTTTAGGAAAAGTTCTTTCCTCCCGGAGAATTTAGTCACATATGATGCCTCTACAGGGCAGAAAGGATGCCCCAAGCCAACCTTATATGGATTTTTCCTCCCTCTCATAATTTGTGAGTGAAAAAAACTTCACTCAAGGAATATTGATTGGATGATTGATTGGTTTGACTTGATTTAGACAGGGTCTCATGAATCCTAAGCCAGCCTTGAGCTTGCTATGTAGGCAAGGGTGACCTTGAATTTTGGATCTGCCTCCTGCCACCTCCCAGGTTCTGTGATTGCAGGTGTGTAGCACCATACCTGGCTTATGGAGTGTTGGGGATTGAATTGGAGGCTTTACACATGCTAGGCAAGCACTTTACCAACTGAGCAATATCCCCAGCCCAGTAAAGATTTAGTAGTCAATAAAAATGTTCCCCACAATGCTTATAAAATAGTGAAGGAGGCAGATAATAAACACAATAAATATGTACCAGGGATGGTATGCTAGTTATTGAGGTGAGCAATGGAGGGAAGCCCGCGGAGGGAGGTGGGGCATTTTGTCAGCAGAAAAGTAAGGACTGTGAGGTGATCTGTAGGAGAAAGTTTAAGCAGGGAGTCAAGTACCAGGGCTGAGGTCAAAATGTGTCTGGAACACTGGCAAAATGTCAGAGATGCTAGTGACAGCACCTTCCTGAAGGCCCATGTAGACTTTTGCTTCTATACGGTGTGAACTGAGAAGGCACAAGAAATTTTGTGCAAGAGTTTGATTTGATGTATTTTAGGATAGTCGTATTTAAAATAAACTGGAATGAGAAGCAAGGAGATTAATTGGGAAGCTACAGCAATGACTCAGGAGAAATATCATAATGATCTAGATCAGGGGTTAAAATTAGAGTAGATGACAGAGTCTGAATGTATTGACAGAGCAAACAGGGCACCTTGGTAAACAGGATGTAAGGTGAGTCCCAGTGCAGTTATGAGTGTAGGCAGGGGTTTGGAGGACAGGACAGGAAGCCTAGAAGTTGAAACTGGAATGTTAGTACGATTGTGTATGTCTAATGTTGTCTGCACTCTCATTTTTGATACGTATAAAAATGGGATTAAATACCTTTCTGACTCAAATGACTATGGTACTCACACATAGCTTGAGTATCTTGAGTTGTATCGTAGCTCTCTGTGACCACCTGTGAATTAATTAGCCTGAGCAACTATAGGGAATGTGAAGGTCAAATCTGGAATATTTTGAGAATATCAAACAACTTAATCACTAAAACATATCGAGGAAATAATTTTGGAAGTCTTTTTAGAAAGTGAAATCCTTGTCTTGATAAGAAAAATTCGAGAAAAAAAGTTAAGAACCATGGTATTTGGGGGATATTGTTTTGTTTTAGTTTAGTTTAGTTTGTTTTGTCTGTTTATTTGTTTGAGACAAGGCATTGCTATATTGCACCGGCTGGTCTGGAACTTACTGTGTAAAGAGAAAACCTACAGTATCTAGTAATAGTGTGGCTTTTGTTTTGTTTGTGTCCATGTTTGTGAATCACTCTTAGAGAGGGATGACTAACTCACGGGAGAACCAAACCTCATCTTCGGTTTCAGCTCAGCACCAGAGCTCTTTGTTCCCCCGGCTTCTGAATGGGCTTACCACCACCGCGGAATTTTTCTAAAATTTTAGCAAAGATGTACGTGACTGGGTTATCATGAACTAAAAAGTTCACAACTTTCCCAAGTTTGCTTTAATACACAAAGTTCAAACTATTCTTTCTAATTCATAAATACAAAAAAAAAAAAGCCTTCATAGTTGAAACTTCAAAATGAGTGGGGGAGGGCTGGTCTAGGGGAGGCTGTGGAAGGAAGCATGCTGATGAAGGCATGGTGTGGCACTCCACATTGGTCTGCCTCCTCAGATAAGGAAGCATGCATGCTCTTAATTGTTTCTCGCTTCTTTTTCTCTTTTTATTTCTCTCTAACCCTGCCTATTTGTCTTCTCCATCAAACACACTTGTCCTAAGTCCAAGTGCCTCTATATTCTGGTAGGCAACTGATAAGCCACTTAACATTTTGATTTAAACTAAACTATTAATGGACCCTAAGGTTTAGTTCAGGGCTCTCTGGAGTTTCTGAACTTGGAGGATAAACTCCAAAGAAAGCAATGGCCTTACTTAAGGGATGGCGCAATGATGAAAACCTGAGGTAGTGTGGAGACAGCTGTCAAGGAAGGAGTTGCTTTGAGAAAGGCACACGTAGCTGCATTACCTCTACTTTAATTGATCCATCTTTAGTATTGTTCCAAGGCCGTTCATGGGTCTTCTGAATGAAAATTACTTTCACATTAGCACTATGTGTCCTCTTAACTCTCATTCTTTGGCAAGTGTGCTGTGGAGTTGACCAAAAACTCTGATGTTTACAATACTGATGGCTCCATGTGCTTATGTATTTTTCCTTTTAAAATTTTTTTTTTCATCTCAAATATGGTAGACATCAAGATATATAATTAACTTTAGATAGAAATAATTTGTGGTCCTCAATAATGTCTTAATGATGCGAGGGGTGGGTCCTGAGGACAACAGGTTGAAGAAACGTTGCTTTCACTCCTCTGACCCAGCACTGATTTATCTGAGGTGCCAGAGACATAGCAAGACAGAGTGTTGATTCCTACTGTGCATGAAACCATCGAAGCGAGTCAGTGTGTGAAGTCTGGTATTTAAAAGTAAAACAAGGGAGCACACCTAAGAAGCTCCATAACCTGTAGAGTCATGCCAAAAGATACCCACTTACAATAGCTCTCACTGACCATATCAGAGACATCCCATGAAGAATCTTGTGAGTAGGCAGAAAGGTCAACAGAGGATTTCACATACAGAGAGAAAATCCAAGTGTTATTCTTTATTTCTATATTTCTCAAGGGAATGCCACACATCAAGTATTTATTTAGTTGACACTTTTAATCGCTCAGTAATTTAATACAAATATAAGAAATGATACAGAATTAAATAACACATGAAAAGCATACCAAGTATATAAATATCCAATTCAACAATGAAAACAACGTACTCTTGAATTCCTAGGTCACTGCATAGAGACAGACGAAGCAAAAGGTACAGAAAACAACTTCACTAGTCTTGTCAAGGGTTAGGAATGAATGGTTCACAATGTCTTTAGGGCAAAAGGATTGTATTTCCAGAGTTGCCTTCTCTTTGTGAAAAGTTAAGTCACAGAAATAGAAGCTAAGGGAAAGAGCGCATATACAACTGACTGCTGTACAGGAAATTGTTACGCATCTGTTTTCATAATATATTATCCTTACACTAGGCGGGATTTGGAATGGCCTAAAAGAGGGTGATAGTGTGGGTTAAGTGGACAGGGAAAGCATGCTTTTGTAAAGATGTGCACTACTGGCTAAGACTAACAATACTGCCTAAGTGCTATAAAAATAAGTTAGACGGACACGTTACAGTTGCCAATGTTACTTCACACTAAATTCTGTTCTATTTTCATCATAGTAACCCTCATAGAAGCACACGGAGAACAGCAGGGGGATCAAGGATTCTAGCAAGGCCAACAGTTAGCGGAATAGTAAGTAGCAGGTAGTAGACTAGATACTCAAACAACAGGGAAACACACTGTGGACCTAAGAACAAAGCAGAGGTGGGAGACCAACAGAAAGGCAAAAGGTAGTCTCAGAAGTTCTTTGGACCCCTTCTGTGTTCTTCTTTTCATTTCTTCCTTTGCTTGGTCTTCATTTTTCTTTCTAGAATTTCACCAGGTTTCAGACTTACATGGCAAAGTATTTGGTCCCACTCCTTTCTATTTTGTATGAGGATGAGGAAGCTCTGTGAGGTAAATTGACTACAGGGATTCTTTTCTTCCCTCTGGTGGGAGCCCAAGTCAGCCTGAGAGCTGGCTTGGCTCTGGTGATTCTAAGTCTGCTAACAGCATGACACGGCATTGCTCTACGAAATCAAGTCCTACAACAGACCTGAGGCACACAACTTCCTCTTGGAACGCAAACACTGAGGTCTCAGGATGGCAGCCAAAAGTCAAATCCCTCACACGCTTGCTTTTGCGTCTTTTGCTCTTTTTTTTTGGTCCCACAGAGAATGACCTTTTCCACCTGCTTTCCTTTCACATCAGATTCAAGTAGACCAGGGAAAAACTTTCAGGGTTCTGTATGATTTCTCTAGAGCTCTGGATGAAAGAAAGAGAAGTGTGTCAATGTTGGACATTTATAACTTCTCAACATACTTGAAGCAATTAACAACAGAAAGATTAAGAAACAGAAATCTCTTAGTGTATAGTTTTTCTTTTCCTTCCCTTCCTTTTTTTCTCTTTCTTTTTTGTTGTTCTGTTTTTAAGATATGTGAAAACTCTGTAGCCTAGGCTGTCCTGGAACTCACTGACTCATGTAAAGCCTGGAACATCCCTGAACTAGCAATGATCTCCCTGCCTCCTTGGTCTCCCAAGTGCTGGGATCACACACTGGCTGGAAGAAGACACTTCTGACCCAGTCATGGACTAGGGAATCACCTATGACTATAAAGAAAGGCACATGTTCGAGAATGCCAAACGATCATTGAGTGTCTCACTGAGACCCCTAAACTTCGTTTCCTCTGGGTTGTAACTTGCTGGACATCAGGTTGGGAATACTCATTAAGGAGACAGAAATACTTTCAAGAGTTATTAACTTTCTAGCACATGAAGTGGGAGGACAGCAGTCTCCCCACAATGAATGTACTAAGTGAGACCTGGAATTTAACCTCAGTACCTCCCTTCTCTGCACTCTTAGGTCATTTTACTGGATCTTCCAAAATTATGCATATTTTAGATACCAACATTTTCAGCACCATTAGCTACCAATGGTTCATAAAGGCACTACCTTCCCCCGACCCTGGCTCAATATTTTAATATAAGTTAATTATTATAATAAAAGGAAAAGAGCAGACATATATGCAGTAATTGACTTTTTAATTATTGTACTTAACAGACATGCACTTACCCTGTCAGGTTGTTATCATACCATCTATTTAGTCTCAACAAACATTTACTTTACTGCAGATTACAGGGTAGGTTTTGGATGGAGAACCCTCCTCGGACCATGCTTCATGTAGGATTGTTCTAAAATCTTAATGGCTTTTCTTTCTTAAAGATTTCGAATTTGTAATTCTTTTGCTAGAGTTCAACTATCTCTGCACTCCTCCATGGCTGGCTTCTTTTCTGTTTCCAGGTCTTTAATATGACCACCGCAGAGAAGCTGTCCTCAGAGTATTTATCTTAAATAAGTGACTCCTGTTTCCCATCCATTGTATGCCATATATGGTTTCCTAACAAATCCATTTTTACTTTTGCATCATTTCCTTATCCACTAGTTCATTTATGGTTTCTCTGTCATATATATATATATATATATATATATATATATATATATATATAATAACCAGCCTTCCCATCATCCTAGTCCCCTTCCCCCATAAAACAACAACTCAGTTTAGCCAAAATAATTCTACATCTTCAAAGTGAAACAAATTACATTTCCAATATCAAGAAGTCAATGTTAGGCATCATAAACTCATTCCAGCATGTATAAATTTCTGCCGTATATACCTCTGTCTTCTCTCCCTTCTCATCTTATCTTGCTCCAAACTTTTCTAAACCTGCTGGTGAAATTAATACCATGTGCTCTCCCTTCCAATTATTGCCATTCCTGTGTTCAAATCAATTTCTGAATTCTGATTCTTCAAACCCAGCTTGCTGGAATCCTCACGTCTTTTTCTCTATTCACCTCCTTGAGATTTCCTCCTTTTTATCATTTGTGCAACTGATGAAAATACACATTGATAAAACCAAAAAGGACCACAGACTTAGTAATAACAGAAACCAGCACTACTATGACACAGTGATATGAATGGTGCTTTAATGACGTAGGCCAATGGCTAAATTGATGGTAACTTGAAATTAACCATAATGAAAACATTTGTACTAAATAATTTGGCAAAAGCAACTCTACCAACTATTGCCTAAGCTAGTGTTGATATTTAGCATTTTTCTAATTGCATGCATTTCTTTTAAAATCTTCACAGCATTCTTATAATTACAGTAATTACTCCTACTTTCTTAATGCAGAGAAAGGAGCATAGATATGTTGAATGGTTTGCCCAGAGGTAGCCAGCTACTTTATCAAGAAATAGGACTTTATTGGAATCACCAAATAAGTGGTTATAGTTGCAAATAAAACAATAATTGACCAGAAAATAGCCAATTTTGTATGTCATTTATAATTTCCTTTGCTAAAATAGATAGTTAAAACATTAAACTATGGAAGACAGGAATACTATTGTAGAATTATTTCAAGCAGCATGAAATGAGTTTCAGTTAGACTGAAGTATGAGGTCCAAAGACCTATTGTAATTCATGATGACTCCAGTAACAAGGTTGTAAATATTCTCATTATAGAAAAAGTTTGAAGTATAATAAAGAAGTTCTATTTCTTAGCTTGATTTAGTCTATTCCACAATTTGTACATACATTAAAGCATGATATTATATGTTACTTATACAGTTTTGTCCATCTAAGAAGTAATATAAATATTCAAGTTGAAATTATTAGTACACACATTTTTTTGAAGATGAAAAGCCCCAGTAATATTTAGTAAAAATAAATAATCTTCAAAGGATTTACAAAATACAAGGCTAATCTTTTCTCTTTGTTGTATAAATATGAAGGGATGGTTATACATTTTACAAACCAGGGACCACAGAGACTCAGAATTGGGAGCACTGACAGGCCATGGTGAGTTCTGTCTGGTTTGTTTACTAAAATGAGAAATAGGCTGTACTGTGGTGCTTTCTGATCTATAGAAGCTCCCATAACATTCCATTGTGGAATAGAAGATTGTTGTGGAATATTATTTTAACATGTGTTATGTTTGTTTATGCTGTGGAACATTTGTTAAATGATGCAAAGATGTGTTGCATTCTCTTATGTTGTATTTGTTGAACTCTGTGAAGCTGTGTTACTGTGCCTGTCTAAGACACCTGATGGTCTAATAAAGAGCTGAATGGTCAGTATCAATGAAAGAGGAAGGATAGGGGCTGGCAGGCAGAGAATAAATAGAGGGGGAAATCTGGAAGAAAAAGGGAGAGCAAGAGAAATCCAGGAACAAGGGGCTAGCCAGCCAGCAGCCTCACAGCCACAGAGTAAGAGTGAAAGTAAGACTATAGAAGTAAGAAAAGGAAAAAGACCAGAAGCAGAAGGTAGATGTGATAATTTAAAGTTAAGAAAAGCCGGCAAGAAACAAGCCAAGCTAAGGTTGGGCATTTATAATGAAGAATAAGCTTTGTGTGTGTGTGTGTGTGTGTGTGTGTGATTTATTTGAAAGCTGTGTTGTGAACCCCCCCCCCAAAAGAGCTAAAGAGTAAAGAGTTAAAAAAAAAAAAAACCAAGAACATTTTGGCATCCAACATGGGCTAGAGTAAAACAAACAAACAAACAAACAAACATCAATGACAAAAAACACACACACACAACAACAACAACAACAACAACAACAACAGAAGATTGTATTAAAGTTGTAGAAAAAAATCTCCAAGAGGACATACCTCTACCTGTTACATTGAGGGGTGTGTGTGTGTGTGTGTGTGTGTGTGTGTGTGTGTGAGAGAGAGAGAGAGAGAGAGAGAGAGAGAGAACACAAGTATGGTATTTATTAGTCCTGTGAGGTTTTATTTAAAGAGCTATATTGTATAAGGGCTGTTGACAACAATTGAGGCTTATTGGTAGGGATTGTAAAGAGTTATAAAGAAAATACTCAGGTTCTTGAAATCTACAATAGCCTCATAACATTATTCTCTCAACGTTGGAGACACAGAAATCTTCATATTTTTTATGTTTAGATGGTCTTTGACTATATACCTCAGGCTAATCTTAAAATTGAAATTCTTTTGTTTTATCATTTCAGTTGTTGACATTGCACACATGTGCTGTCTTGCCTAGTCAGAAACTTCCATCTTATTAGGTTACAATAGATGAGAAAGACCAGTTTGGTCCTGTCTAATATCATGATGTATGGCGCTGAGTGTAATATTTTTACTTCGCTCGTACAGAGAATCCAAGTGGACTTACCTATGACTAAGATATTAGGGCTAGTCAGAAATACTTGCTGCTGTGAGGGGTATATGAATAGAGAAAAGCAGGAAGTAGGTAAGAATTGAGGTTCCCATGAAAAGAGCCAGTGTTGGTAATGTCCCAGTTAGTGATGATTAATAAAGAACAGAAAGCAGAAGTTACCGTTTTATGTTAAAGACTTGAAACACAAAAAATAATTTTGAAAAATATTGTAAACAAAGTTTTGTTTCATTTGCAGGGGGATAAAGCTTGAATGAGAAAGCCAAAGTGATGTGTTCGGAGGGTCTCACCATGTTTTGATGGTCTTTGATACAGCATGACCTTGAACAAAGCTGAGGCTAAGGAATAGTGGGTATTGGATGCTCATACTCGGAGGCCAAGCAACAGCTTCTCCCCACTTACTTCAGCCTGTCTTTGCATTTGTGGTCACATAACAGCGGTGTTCTATGCCATCCCCATCCTTATTTCAGGAATGTGGGAAGGTCATACCTTACATGGAAGTGGTTTTTCTGTGCAATTTAATTATCGGCTAGAGACACAGACAGGCCCACTGCAGCCACACATGTTTTTACAAGGGTAAGAGGGAGGCAGGAGAGCCAGCGAGAAACTCAATCTGAGAATGACCTAAGTGGCCATCACTAGCTCTGTAGACGTAAGGGGATATAAAAGCAATGGATGAGGTCAGTCTGAAACACATGGCTAAACACAGGAAACAGATTTTCTTCTAGAACCTGCAGAAAGGAGGATAGCCTTGAAGACACCTTTGACTTTAGCCCAATGGCTCCCGTGTGGGGTTTCTGACCTAAAAGCATTGTAGGAAGATGAAACATTGTGGTGTAAGTCACTAAGTGTGTGATAACTTGGTAAAGAAACAATAGAAAACACAGTATTTGTTTTCCTTGGCTAAGTCATTTGTGTACTTTTGTAAAGTAATTCAACCTCTTCCAGTTTAAAGAACACAAATGTGGCTTCTCTAAGAATGTGGACTAGACATGTGGCTCTCTTCAGCCAAGCTTCAGAGTGTAGTAGACTACACAGGTGAGGGCATGGCAGTTCCGAAGAATGCAACTGGTGATAGACACGAAGGAAAGAACATAAGCTAAAATTCAAAACAACGACATCAGAGGATTACTAAGCTTAAAAATTTTCTAATCCTTGTTATTTCATTAATTTGTCCAATAAATTACACTAGTGTGGACAGGTTCTCTCTTAAAAAAAATCCCCATGGCCAAACAGCTAAGAAGATGGATGTCCATTTGAGAATTAAACTACCATTTAATTGTTATATAGAAGATTAAGATGTCTTCACTCCTGGAGATGTTCTTGACATTGGAGCGGAACTCAGAATTTAGGTTACTTATGTCAAGATGACCTTAGGATGTTGGAGAACAGCAAAGAATAGTTCCATGCAAGAAAACCTAGGCTTTAAGAGTCTGGTGGCCAAGAAATTAGTGATCAGATTATGTCATGCCATTTTAGAATGATGAGTGGCAGTTTTATGCACAAAAAGACGTACATGGTTATTTTTTAAAGGCTTGGAGTACATATTTTCCTGCAATGCTAACCAGAATAGTTACTTAAAGGCTCCTCATTGTTTTACTCATATAGAGTATCATATTCTTTCCTAGGGCTATGAAGATTCTGGGATGAGGTAGGGATTCTCACTCACCCAGCCCTTTAGTCTGGAGAGCATGTGTATAATTATTTAACAACAAAGATTCTAATTGCTTTATTAATAAATGTTCTTTGGATTTTCTTTCCAACTAAGGATGAATTTTATCATCACAAGTTGTTCATTGAATATCTTTGTTCCTTGACATAGTAAGAGCTTAAAATAGGAGTCAGCATATGCTCCTATCCAGGAAATAGTGAATTATTAATATGATTATTATATATTGCCAAAAGCCCATTCATAGCTCAGGTTACTAGTAAGTATAGGAGTCTAGATAAATATAAATATTATGTGGTTAAAAATACAGCTTTATATGATATAGCTAGCACTTAGAAAGTGAAGTCTAGAATATGCCTCACACGAGTGTCTGTGTTTTTGTTTCCAACCCAGTCTTCAATCAATCAAACCAAAGTAAAGAAAACAGCTTAGCAACTCAAAACAACGAGTTGTAACACACAGCAATATCTACAGCAATCTGCTCCAAAGAGGACCCAAAATTTCATTCATTGTTGCCTGCTGAGAAGTGCAAGACTGTTCTCACCCTCATATTTATCTTCATTGTCCTGTATGGAGAAGGCATGAACTTACATCATTGAGTTTTACTAGAAGGAATGATTATGGGATGGTAGAAAATTTCCGTAGAAAACTTTAAATTCTTTCCCACTTTCTATTTCAGTAATAAAATATTGGATTCAGGAAAACAAAGCAAAGCAAGCATGTTCTTTAAAGGCTTCTTAGTCTCATAGGGGTAATAACTGTGATGATCCCTGCTAGGAGTGGTGTAGAGGATGGCCTAAGAACTACCATATCTTCCTCCAGAGCACAGGGTACAGCAGAAAAGGGAGCACAGGACATTGTCCTAAACTGTACAGAATCACAAGAAGAGTAAGAGGTAGGCTGGCCTCTATGCAAAGGCAACAGCAGTTATTACAGACTCCCCCTCTGGGAAAACTAAATTTGTTTGCACTTTTGTGGACAATGGATTGTGATTGGGATCTAAAATGAGTTTTGTTTTGGTCATTTAGCAAACAACTGTTGGCCTAACTGAACACATTCTTACTGGCGACTGAGCCCTCCATGGAGATGAGTCTGTTCAGATTCAGTAAGTACAAGCGTCATTAACTTTTCTCCTTATCTTCCTTCAAAGCACACACAAGTGTGCGCACGCACGTGCATGCACACACACACACACACACACACACACATATGTACACACAACCCCCCCTACACATTCAGTTCCTCTTTCTCATTTCCTCTTGCAGGTTCATAGCATGGGTTTTTGGGTCATCGGGTTGAGAACTCTAATGCTGGTTTTTGCCTAACTGCATTTCCTTTCATACCTAAAAGTTTTATGACCTCAAAAAATGAGAGGAAGAAAAAGTAAAAAGATAGAAGTAAAGGTGGGCAGGATGAACGGCAAAATGCAGAGCTGTGCCTCACCTCAGAAACTTAACTACCAAAACTCACTGCTTGAAAAAAAAAAATGGCGAACATCACTATATTCTTTGACTTTGTTTTTTGCGTGTTTCTCACAACTTTCTGCCTAGCTTAAAATTTGGTTCTTTGTGAACCAGCATTTTCTTGGCTCTGAGAAACTGAGCTTCCAAAATAATTGACACTGGTTTTAGTAGCTTTAAATATACAGAACCAAATCCTATGGCTGTTAAAGTTCTAAAATCTTAATAAATTAAGTTACTCAAAATATAAACATTTAGAGAAACTGACTGAGTGGCCATATGTCATGTCAACATTGGTCAACAAATGGCAATCTGAGTACTCACAAGGTTCAACATGAGCAGGGGTATTTATTTTTTAAGTGAGGCAAAAGTTGGACACAGACATAAACTGCCTCTTTTTGGCATTTAGCAGTTGTATTCCTCAGAAAGTCTACAACTTGCTTAATGAACCAAGGAATATTACTTTGCAAATATCCCTGTCTAGGGAAATTTATCTTGGGCTTAAACAGATATAACTCTTAGTCAAAATGAACTTTAAGAAATGAATTTGAATACTTTAGACTTTTTTGTTTGAAACAGAGAACAGTTTACAATGAATGTAACTGACAGCAGGAGCTCCTTCCCTGTCAGGAGAGGGGCTGGGATCCTCTCTGGGTTAGGAGAGGGTCAGGACAGCAGCACTCTAGTTCGAACCTGCTTAGGAGAACTGCCCATGACCTTCGAGAAGGAGGCTGGCTTCCCTCTCTGGGGTCCCATTTCCTAATTGAAAAACTGAAATGTTTGAATAAACAGAATCAAAAAGATTTCTGCCTTTGATATCATGGGGAGAGCTTCATGTTCTATGGCTTATGTTTATATTACATGAGATTGTCTGGCCTATACTCTTGCAGATGGAACAAATCCTTTCATCTACTTTCAAAAAAAGGTCAGTGATATTGTAGCCTCATTGCTTATTTTGTAAATTCATATGAATTGATCTGGTGTTGATTTAAGAGTTAGGCAAGATAATGTGGTCAAAAAAGTTGTGAGGACAGGAAAAGCAGTCCATGAAACATAAAGTGAAAAGGAAAAGAAGGTAGAATTTGAGGGATATTTTTAAATCAAATTCTAAAATATTACTCAAAACCAACATTTGTTCTCTTTCCTGATCCTGAAGTTCAGTTATCTGAGATGGAAGAAACTCCCATGTTACCCCTTCACCCTAGGAAATCTCCATTTTAAAACAAAAAAATTGCAGCTTTGTGCCTAATAATAGGTTGTGCACAGCCTTCAGAAAACAAAGAAATTTAATTCTTTCTCAAAATATAGCTCATTTCTTTTGTTTTAGTGACAATCTTATTTTGTGATGCCTTACATTGTCTAAGATTTGGCTGGCATTCATGAGGTACTGAGTTACAGTAAGAGGAAGAGAATTGGGAAAATACCTTTGAAAATTTATTCATGCTACCTCTATATATTCACTCATTTAATACATGAACATTTATTGAGAAACACACACACACACACACACATACACACACACACACACACACACATATATATATATATGTATATATATATATATATATATATATATATATATATGTTGTGAAGTTGTGGTAAATGTTGTGAAGAGATAAAGACAAATTCCCAGCTGGAAAGGTAGGCAGAATAATATGAAATACCAACGATATGTGTGAATCACTTGTATATTGACAGTGTTTGAGGCATATTCTATGTATCATATGTGTATCATAGGAAGTACTATTTAATGAATGATGCTATGGGGCAATTTCACAGTCTCTTAATTGGTCTGATGACTTGTGGTTGCTGTAAAATGAGAAAAGTTTGGTCTTTTTAACTGCTGGAGAGTTCCCTGTGTGGGTGCCATATTCCTTCATTTAGCTTTACCAAATCAAACTGTAATCCAATCAATATTTTCCTACTATCTTCCTGAGAACTCTTACTCTTAACAGATGAGATAACCTTTAAAATATCCTGGAAAATGAAAAGCAGAAATGTTCACTTGCGAGAAAGTGAGCTTAGAGCTTTTCCTAAACAGCATCAACCTTTATGTATTTTATCAACAAATAAACGTAACAGCACTGTTCCCCCTCATTCATATATTCAAACAACCCCAAATTATTACAAAGGAAAAGTATTTACCTTATTTCATCCTTTGCATCCCCTGTGACGATTCCCCTCGCTCCTGATTTCGGTGGCGTTTCCAGTATAATAAGATTGAGATCAGGACCAGAAGAATCACCAGAGAGACAATGCTTAGCAACAGTGGAACTGAAAACCAAAATCCTGTGGGGAACAAGGGGAGAAAGGGAGAAAGGAGTCACTCAGAAGAGGAGGCCACTAAGGCGAAAAGTGAGAAAGCCACAAAGCCATAATTATCATGACTTTTAATGACAAGTGAGCTCTGACCTAAAATTACCCCAAGTTCATACCTAGTTATGTCTATAATCACAACCTCATAGGATTTGTAAAACATTTAGATATTAGTAACAGCCAGCACACTTCATGTAGTTAATAGGATTTTTGCCAATGTCAACTAATTTAATCCTGAAAACATTCCCGAAGTTAAATGTTATTAATATCTTACAGACTGCAAAATGAAACCACTCCTAACCTGGAAGGCTAACTGAGCTCAATACTACGGTAGAAAATATAAGAGCCAAGGCTTAGTCAAATCTTTTTGCCTTCAAAACTCATACCCTTTGCCATAGGTTACACTAAGATGACATGTTTATTAGAGAAAAATTTAAATATACTGGGAGTTATCAAGGTAAAAAAAATCATGAATCTCATGATGCCAATCATTGGGAGCAATTCACTCAATATTTTATTGCATTTCTTCCATCTCCTCATTACTAAATCTTTTCCCAGGATCGCCCAATGGAGCTCAGCTAAACTCTGGTTCGCTGGTGTTAATAACACAAAGGAAAAGAATGCATCTAGCACCTTCTCTATAGTAGAATTTTCACAACTGAACTGAAAGCTTTTGGATTTGTCTCATTTCCATGGTTTCTAGAGCTGCGTGTAGTATCTCAGCATCCTCAGTAAATGTTCACAGAATAAACAATTGCTGTACAAACCACAGTCAACATTTCACGTCATGTAAGTCAAATTCAGAATTCTTGGAAAAGAATTTCCTTTTCCAGTTCTTGTTTCTCAAGGACATTTGCTCTTGACCTTGGCTGATCCTAAAGCTGTCTTCACAAAAGTCGAAACGCAACACCCAAGCCTTTTTGCCCAAAATTGACCTAGATACCTAATTTCTAACTAGCCTTGAGATTTTTAGGGAGCCCAAATACTTCTGTAGGAGCTACTTCCTGGAGGCCATTGCACAAGAAGGTGACGTGGCCAGTTCTTCCAGCTTGTACCGATTGCAACATGCCCCTACACAGCTGCCATCATTTTAGGATGTTTATCACCATGTACCAATTCCAGAGCTAGTGCTTCCAAACTACAGAAAGCCATGCTTATCAAGTTCTTCACTCTGGAATCAAGCCCTCTGTAGTCACTTACACATAATTCTCACACCTTGTATCCATGAGTCCCAGAGAGAGTCATTTGGAAAGGATCATCTGAGAGACTAGAAAAACATGTGAATGGTAAGCAGTTTCTCTTGAAAGAGTGACGGGGCCTTTTTCAGTGAAGGTTATCCAAAGATTTCATCACAGACATGAGGTCTTCTAGGACACCTTCCTAATCCTCCAGAATGATCTGAGGACCCATATCCTTCACCTTTGGCACTTTCATGGTCTAGTGTGGCTTTCTTACTGGAGTAATGAACACACAGTTTTGTAATTGCCTAGAAAATAGTTCCATGTTGATAGGTATATAAAGTAATATGATGTTTCCCATCTACCCTTTTTGGTAATTTTTCTTTCTGAAACTTCAGTTAGCTGTTGTGCTAACACACACACACAAAAAAAACCAGAAAGAAACAATTCACAAATTTTAGCTCATGTGCTATTTACTTCAAGTAATGTGATCACATTTCACATCACCTCATCCCATCCCACAAAGGATGTGAATTGCCCAGTGTATTGACACTGTGTGTGCTAGCCTTCTGTTAGCCATGGAGTAGCTGCCTTGATTTTCAGATCAATTGTTTTTTCACCACATGCTTATATTCAATGTTTTGGTGTTTTTTTCTTAAAGGGATTCTAAATACAACTGTTTATTAAAGCAGATTGCTGTAATTGTGTTTTCTAAATTGGTGTTTGTTGATGTTTTAACATGCCTAATTAGAGAGTCAACTTAATTATAGGTAGGTTTCTCTCTCTCTCTCTCTCTCTCTCTCTCTCTCTCTCTCTCTCTCTCTCTCTCTCTCTCTGTGTGTGTGTGCGTGTGTGTGTGTGTGTGTGTGTAAAGCATATAGTTCAACACTCTCTGCAGCTTTAAGCGACTACTAGAGGTCTCAGAATGTCACCTCTGTGGATGGGGAGACTACAGAAAAACTTGCTTTACTTGCTCCTTCAGTTCTTTCTACACTTGCCTCATTCTCTCTCTAACTATGGTCTTTGCTGAGCAGTTGAAAGTCTATGAAGAACATTACCATCTTCCAGGTGTACAAACACAGAAGCACCAGTCTCCCTGGCCCACCTTCCTCTTACCTTTGTCCAGAGACTGCTTGTAGTCAATCACAGTCCCCAGGTATAAAACCTGACAGATCACTTCCTTCCCAACCTGATTCTTGGGGTCTTTGACCCGGAGGATGCTTGTGACAGATGTAGTCCCATTTGAATGGACGTGACTCTCGGTACTATTCTCAATTCCCGTACCAGTGCCCTTCCAGGCGATGGCAGGGGCTGGGCGGGCAGTCGCAGAGCAGGTGATGTTTAGGTGGTCTTCAAAATAGTTGTAGTGAAGGAATACTATGGGCTGTACTGGGACAAAAGAAAGAACACAAGGCCTGCCGTCAGTTAAGCACCTCGCCTGGGTTCTGCGTTTTCTCACAGGGATGAGGGAAAGATCCTTCCAGAAAGACAGTGGAAGCTAGACAGATAAGATGACAGCAGTAGAGTCCAAACCTTTCATGAGAAATGCAATGTCTGTATTTTGTCTCTAGCATGACTGGTTAGAGAGAAATATGAAGACATAAAACAGTATTTTTCTCCTCCATACAGTGTAAGTCTAATTATTCTGTATCTTATATGTGAGCAATATCTTCTAGTAGGTGTTTCTCAGGAATGATTTGACAGTATCCCCTAATTAGCACCTCTATATGTGTGTACTCTGCACCTATCAGAAGCACTAGTCAGGGCACAGCTTCCAGAGCCTGGTGTTTAGAGAAAAGGCCATATTCGTCAAAAAGCTGAATGAGACAGAGAGGAAAATGATGGAAAAAAAAGGTTTGGATGTAAGACATACTTAAAATG
The DNA here is from genome assembly GCF_949786415.1 of Peromyscus eremicus. Lineage (NCBI taxonomy): Eukaryota > Metazoa > Chordata > Mammalia > Rodentia > Cricetidae > Peromyscus > Peromyscus eremicus. The sequence goes on along the minus strand of NC_081428.1, from coordinate 49,492,579 downwards.
CAAACTAGAAACTCAGAGTTCATAACAGGAAAATCAGAGAGTGACTGTTGGAAAGGCCTCAGGGATCATCTGACAAAGTAGGGAAAATCGTTTTAAAGAGAAAGATATAATATTCCCACTAGTTTCAACGTGTTCTCTTTGTAAAGGCCTCCCAAGCTCACGACTTCATTTCTGCAGGAATGCAGACCTTATTTCTGCCAACCTGTACAAACCAATCCTTTCATACTCGGCTTCAAAGCCCACAAGTTAATTAGAAGCCAGTGGTAAGTGAAAGCTTGTTTGTTTGTGTGTGTGTGTGTGTGTGTGTGTGTGTGTGTGTGTGTGTGTGTGTGTTCAAGAGACAGTTTAGATCACAGTAGCTGGGGAGTGGAACTGGGGAAGGGTGCCCAAATTCCAAGCAGCAATAAGTGCTGGGAGAGAGAAAAGTCAGGAAAAATGAATGTGATATTTATGAATATGACGGAAAGGGCCATTCATTGTGGGTGAGAACAGGACTTACAGTTTGGAGGTTAGAGAGAAAAAATGAGGAGAAAAAAAACACTATAGAAAATAAAAAGATGCAGAAAAGAGAAAATATGAGAAGCCAAAAGGAAGGAAAAGAAGACAAGAAGGAGGGAGTGAGGAAAGGGTGAGGAGGAGAATGAAGAAAGGGAATGAGAGAAACATACAGGCAGAGAAGTGGAGATCAAGAAGAAAGCCTGACTTACTACTGAGAGGGCCTACCCAGACAAAGTAAGTAGAAGTCCTGCACCCACATTTCTCTTACCTAGTGAATCCCCTCCTTTCCCATGGCTGTCTCTCAGCATACTTAAAGCCTTGCTTCAATATTTGTAATGACACTGACAGGGTTTGCTTCTCCCTCCTAAAACTGCCACCTCATGTGCGATGTTACAAAGTTATCCTTAGTCCCACTTCCTAAGGCTTCATCACAGCCAAGGGTCAGCAACAAGGAAATCATCTCACCATACCAAGCCTGGGGGATGCTTAAAGAGTGCTTGGTACCCTGGTATATTCTCAGGGGCATCAGTCCATTATGAAAAGCCTCTGCTGGCTGTGCCCTTAGGAATCTTGAAACAGCTTCCTTGAACTAAAACAAGTCCAGGTTAGACTAATCTGCCTCTGTCACTAGGTCCAGAAACTGTCAGGGGCTCTAGAGATAACACATTGCACATTTGCTTTCCAAAAATCGAGTCAGAAATCAGATCACTGCTGTGGAGAACTTGTTGCCCACATCATTGTCTTCAATTTTGGTGACAGCAAGACCCCAGAGAGAAGATAGTTCCAGCTAAACATATTATTGCAGTGCCTAGAGCTCTCCAAAGTCTGTGATAACAGCCACAGCAGGAATGAAAGGCTAAGTGCCTTCTAGTGAACCTGTCCGTGCTTATGACACAGAAAACCCAGGCACTACAAGGTACTGGAAATAGTATTTCTGAAAAGGTGAGAATGTATTCTCAAAGATTCTCACCATAGAGGGTGAGGCAGGCTGTTCCCGAGATCTTCCCAGAAAGAAAAGTATTGAAGAGACACATGTAGCAGCCCTCATCATCCAGTGTTGTGTTCCAGAAGGTGATGCTTGTGTTCCAGAGTCCCAGCTCAGTGATGTTTACCCTGTCTTTATATGCAGGTTGGACTACAACCCCATGGGCTTTGCTGTAAGTGACCATGTTTTCTGGGCTTACAGCTTTCTTTTTCTGCCATGTCACAATCAAGGGTTCCTGGGACAGTTTCAGAGAACATCGTAAGGATGCAGGTGTGTGCAGCAGCTTTCTTTCATCCTGGGTCACCACTTCCACTATGGAACAACAAAAAAAAATTTCTATTTTAGAACCTTATTACATACAAACATATATACATATACACATACACACACACACACACACACACACCATATGTACTCCTGGTAACAAATAAAATATATGCTGAAACTCAAATATAGAAAAGAATGAAAAAGGCAAAGGAGAAAACAAAATGTATGTACGTGCCCATATGTTAGCAGAGAAATACGTTTCTTTGACTTTTATAAGCAGAGGCAGAGTATAATAACAAGAAAATGCTTAGTAGCCAGAAATTGTGAAGAATCCCTGTGAGTTGGAGACTAAGTGGAATGATTGAGCATGAAAACTGCCAGACAGAATAAGATCATTTGGTGAGTTCATGCTTAGTGAAGTATGAGCCAGCAGCAAAGAAGGGCCAACAGGCAACAGGCTGAGTGGACAGTTTAAGAAATGGTTTAGGTGCTTTACACACACACACACACACACACCCCACAGAGAAAGGGAGCCCCACAGAGGGCTCAGGCTCTGGAAAGCAAGGCTAAGCATAGACACACAAGGAGAGTGATGGAGAGGATGATGCTCTGAGAGGTTTGATGTACCCAACATGATCAAGAGATTTTGACACTCAATTGATAATCTACATGTTCCCTTTTTCATTAGATGTTATGGCAATTATTTCTTCTCTGCAATGCAGGCCACTTATACATGACAGGTGACTTGATGTATTAGAATCCATGTAATAAGAAATAACCAACAGCAAATTACCAAACATTTGAGAAAAGGGATATAATAAAAGAGGAGTAATAAATGCTATACCCAATAACTCACATCAAATGAATCCAGGCATCATGAATCAATAAGCATTCTGGCATGAATATGGGTGAGTAAAGACAACAATGTAAATGGTAGAAATTAGAGATCTGGAGAACAGGAACTACAAAATCTCAACAAACTGTTCAACTTAGCAGAAGGCTGCCACTGAATGAGGAATTAGTAGGCCGGAGGCCTGGCTATGGCATTCCCCCAGAATGTCACACATTGGGGTATTTATAGGTAAAAGATTAAAGAAAAACTCAAAGAAAAGACTGAAGCTTTCTGACATTAGCCCAATAGCACTTTTCATGTGGAAAAACAAAAGACCTATAAAATGATGAGGGGAGCAATCCAACCTGACACAACGTGTTAATAATAAAACCCATGTACCTGACAACCTAATCCTGAGATGCATAAAGCAAACACTTCTGCAATTACAATAGCAACTTATAAATCCATAGTCATAATATTAGAGTTTTCTATACATCTCTCAGAATCTTTAATTCCATAATATTAAATCATTAAGGCAAAAATTCAAGTATCACACAGAAAATTTAAAAATATCTTTACCTGTGGCTTCATATTTAATTTGAAAGTACTAGATTTATATATCCATCATATGTTTTTATATGTATGGATATATATTGCTCAGATATGTACATTACTAAGTGAGAGAATGTATAATCTTTTCAAAGCATATATAAAATATTTCCCCAAACTGAACTTTCAATTGGCCTTAAAAATTTACTCTTTCTGAACACTGTCTACACTACAATAAAGCCAGAAATTCCCCCAATCCTTTTGAACTCTAATTACAGCTGAACTCATAGCAAGACTCATAAATTATCATAATCAAATGGTAACCAGAGCATAACGCACTAAGCGTCTGTAAACCTTGATAAAGCATTTCTCTGACAGACAGATTTGATACTAACTACATTTACTGGGAATCAAAGAGATTGAAAATGAGTAGATGCCAACTTTTCCAAACCTCCTCCTTCCCACATCAAGCAATAGCAGGGAATTAAATAATAAAATGATAGACAATGTATAGACTTGCACAAAACCTATAAAAAATTTGTTCTTTATGGGTAACCAAAGAGAAGAAATACCAACAAGTATAAGCAGGAAATAGAAGGCCATACAAACATCCTCTAGAGATTCAGAGAACAAGAGGACATGGCAGTCAATATTGGGAACTCCTTACAGGTAAGGGACGTTCTGCAAAGCAAAACCCAATGATGAGGTTGAGGTGCCCTGAAAACTTTTGGAGATTTTACATATTGGGGAACAAAAAAGTGTTGCTTTTAGAACGCAGGATGGAAAGAGATCAAAACTAGAGTTGAACATGTGAGTAAGCCTATGCTTGACTGCAGAGCATCTCCCTGAGTGGAAAAGTATTCTTCGGTGCTTGTGTGGAATCCTTTTCCATTCTGCTACTCAGGCAGGAAATCTCTCATGGATATGGTGGGTGTGAGGCCTACAGTGCTCCGTGTGCAGTACCTTCCCCAGGGGGCTAATGATGAATGACATCACACCAAAAGTGATTAGAAACAACAACAAAACCAGCATAAACTGAGCGGTGACCTCCCTTAAACAACAAGAAAAATTAGGAAATCCAGAGAAGGTGGGACAAGCATGTTTTCTGAACAGGAGATAATGTAAGCTTGTGCACCCCTGAGAGTTAGTATTTTTCTACATTTTACTTTCTGTAAAAAGTGGATAAACTCAATTTTAGGGCTTGCCTTCCAGGAAGAATATATCTGTTCCTTCACTCCAAATATTCCAAGATCCTTAAAATCAAGTTCAGGGAATTGTTTTTCAAGGTTCCCTCCCCACTCAGTTCTGTGGGTGGAAAAAAATGATGTCATATTTCACTTGGGAGGGGATGTTTTCCTTAAGTCTGGTTTATCTACTGGAACAGCTTCTGAGTTCCAATTGTCCCAATACTTTGAAAACAAGAGCGTGAGAAGTGGCCAGAACCACTCTCACTATTCCAAGGCTGATGGCATGCTCCAAGATTCATGCAAATGAGTGGGCTAGCCTAGCACATACAGGAGTGGCCAGCCTCCACCCCAGAGAGTCTCCGGGTGAAGAACTGAGCATCTTTACCTTGAGCTGTGCACAGCACTACGGCTGCCATGCCCCAAATCAGGCTGTAGGTGGAGAGATGGCAGATAGGTCTCCTGAACACCTAAAGACAGAAAGCAAATGATAGAAATGGGGGTTGCGTTGGGGCAGAGGCGGGAAGGCGTCCTTGTCATACCTATTTCAGGAAATGGTGAGGTCCAAGTGTTTACCCAGCAGAGTTGTGTGGAAACAGAACCCAAGGCTATAAATGGACTAAATAACAGAGTACTCAGGATGTGGGGAGGAAAAAAGCTACAGTGTGGCTCTTTCATCTCTCTGGCAGTGTGAGCCTTTCATTTGTTCAAGAGCAAAGTCTTGAACACACAAGCTCTCTGAGCCAAACTGCCATAAGTTTATAGAAAAAATACATAAAATACAGATGCCAGACAACTTACCCTTCCCAAATAATCAGCTGCTGTTAATATTAAAGACAAAATACAAAAGGAAAAACACTTTTCAGAAACACATGATTGCCTTTGGACTTTGCTGAGGGAGACGCTCCTGAAAATGTAACCAAATTTTTAACTGCTTAGAATCTAGTACTCATATTAACTTTGTTTATTCCTTCATTGATTTACTTTTCTGTATTTGGCCGGGAATCCCCTGCCTTGATGAATACCCCAGCACTATATATGGGAATGTTATTCTGGGCATTGCCTTGCTAGAGACAGAACGTACAGATGAGCTGTCCATTATGGTTGCCTCAGAATCATTTCACTGTATCTGAAGTGTGCTCATTATAAGGGATACAAGCAGAAGATGGATGCTTTCCTATATTTCTATGTTTTTAATTAATTCATTATCTGTGTGTGTGTGTGTGTGTGTGTGTGTGTGTGTGTGTATGGATGGATGGGGGGTTGCATGTTATCCCATATGTGTGGAGGTCAGAGGACAACTCCATGGATTTGATTTCCTCCTTTACTTTTATGTGAGTTTCAGGGACTAAACTCTTGTACAGCAAGTGCCTCAACACGCTGAGTCATTTTGATGGCTATATCTCTGTGTTTTTTACACTGAAGGAATGTAAGACATGCCAATTTCCTCTGTAATTTTCATGGACTGAATTTCATTTTTATTTCACGTTGCCATTCCAGCTGGAGGTAGAAACTTCAATAAATGTTGTACCTTCTCTGTCCACTCAGCCTCCCATCACCCCAACACTCTACAAAGGTCCCCGTCTCTGGCATTGCATTTGCACTCCAGGAACTTATGGGGTCTTACAGCACACCAGGCTACAGCATGGGGTTACCAGGTTTTCATTACAACCATTTTCTACCTTGTGTTCACTAAGATAGTTGGATAGCCATGTTTCCCTCAATTCCCAAGGCCATCCTTTGAACAGCTACTGCTTCAAAGGCGAACTGCAGTTCTCTTGTGTCCTTGTACACTATCCTAGGCTGTCCTTGCGCTGGGCAAAGGAAATTCATTACTGCTCTCTCTAAGCGCCTGTGGCACTCTGCTACGCTGCACCCTGTCTTCTTTTGGATCTCAAGACCTCTGCACGGGTTCTGTTTGTTATTCCCTACTGCTGGTGGTGGGTATAATGCTCCTTCCTTCACACATGCTGGCGTCTGGCCATAGACTCTAGTCAGCTCTTTCCTTCTCCCAGTCTGGAAAACACTTATCTCCCCAGGGTCAGAAAAGCTGGTTCTTCCACCACCCTGGAATTCCTCAAGTCTTTGTGGAATGAACTTTCCCCTCCCCTTTCAGCCTGTGGGGTTTTATAAGCTTGAATGTCTAGGCCATTGTTATTGCAAAACTTTGTTCTCTGAAACTTCTTTGCCTTTTTGTGAAAACATTCTTCTTCTAAGGTAGTAGGTACATGACTGGTTTGAAAGACCAGGGGACAGGAATAAATGACGGGATTAGACACATACGAGATAAATATATCAAAATATTTATTTCAACTTTTACTTTGCATTTGGTGACTGAACTTCTAGTGATCATAAAACTAACATTTATTGAACACATTATGTACTTGGCACTGTTCTTAGCACTTGAGATCAACTACTTTGCCCACACTTCAAGGGCCTATAAAGAAGGCGCTGTTAATATCAATGCTTGCACAATGAAGAATGTGAAGGAGAGATATGAAGTGGCTTTCCTCAGGTAGCATAGTTAGGAAGTGGTAGAGGCAAGACTCGAACCCAGCACTGGCTACAAAATTCACAATCACAACCCACCACCACATAGCCTGCCCTGTGCACAAAGCCTTGTTGGTTTAGAAATTAGGCACAAATACAAAATTATTTTGTACTGTCTGCCTCAAACCATGATTGTGTGGATTATTAAGTTCCTGCTGATTTGTCAGGATAAGATGATCACATTTAAGGGTGTTTCCAGAGCCAAGCAATCTGACAGCCATTATGAAAGTGGCTAGAAGCTCTCACCTGATGCCTCATGGAGTCCTAGATGCCCATTTCCTACTACTGGGAGTTCAGCATCTACACATATACTCTCAGACCTCATATTGCTGTGTCTCCTCCTTGCATATCAAGCTCTGCCTTGCCAACCTTCAATCTTTTCAAATTGCCAAGTTCTTTTGTACATCTTCCTTCTGCCTAAAGTGTTCTCAATTGAAAGGATCAACAGAATAGATGGTTAATAACTTTATGAATGACAGGAAATTAATCACCATTTCATCCGTGAAGTGTTTCTTCTGGACTTTATCTTCCAGGCAAGAAAATTTCACTGGCTGTCACACTCTTCTACTTCACAGACATTTAATTAGTCACGTCACACACTAAATTCTCCCATGTGAAGTCTTGCTTCTTGTTCGAATACCCTGGCCTCATCTCATGTCACTGGGTGTTTTGTCTGGTTCTAATTGAATGTATTTTCAATTCTTTTTATTAGCATAATTACTTGTACAGAAGGATAGGTTTCACTGTGAAACTCTCCTGCATCTCTAACTGAAACTTTGCCGATACTTCTTTCATCATCCATTGAGCTTGATTTATGCAAGGCACTGTGACAGGTGCTTTGGAGATAGATAAAGCACATAGAGTCTTCTACTTTACTAATTCATTTTACATATTTATAAATATTTATATGTTATTAAAGTAATCGTCCTAAATTCTTCTTTACATGAGTTGCCACTTTCTTTTTTTTCATTTTATTTATTTATGAGATTATCTCTCTCTCTCTCTCTTTCTCTCTCTCTCTCTCTCTCTCTCTCTCTCTCTCTATATATATATATATATATATATATTCTATATAGGAATACATGTATAGATATCCCTAGACTTTTCCCCAATATTTTGGTTATCTGCCTAGCATTTCCCTCCACCCTTCCAAAGACTGTCAATCTCTTCTTCTTCTTTGTAAATGGGAAAATCTAATACTGCAGTATGGTTTGCCAGTTTTGAAAATACCTCACAGAGGACATTGGGTTCCTGGATTTGGGACATAGACTTTATACACAGAGACAGTCTGTCATTTGACTCTTTTTTTCCCCCCGGACCCACAGGAATGTCAAAATTCACCAAATCCAGTTGTTTAAACCGATATTTTGACCACATTATCCTTGCTGCATCCTATTGCTACAACAAACCCAGAATGGACTCCCACTCTGAATTTGTATATTATTAGTCCTTGCTTAGCCACAGCTTCTGTTACCATGGTAAACTGAAGCTTATTTCTAAACCATTGGACCAAAACCACTTGAATAGCCCTAATTTGGGGTTTGGGATGAGGGTGGCTGTCAAAGGATGGTTTATCATCTGAGGGACTCTCTTCTCTTCATTCTCAAGGTGTGCCTGAACTAAGTCCAGTTTTGCCATGTCTTTTAGATACAGTGACTTCAAGAGTTCATTTTTCCACGCCACCTCTAAAGTGGTCATTCTCGTTGCCATAAAATGTCTCGTTGGCTTATGATATCTGTTTTCCTGTGGGCTTCGGGTCAGATGGTAGAGGAACAGAGTAGAGTCTTTAAAAAATGAGCCACGGTAGGGTGGGGTGAGATAGAATACCATGTAGCTTAGGCCGGCCTTGAATTTGCTATGTAGCCAAAGATAACCTTGAACTGTAAATCCTCCTGTCTCTGTCTTCTGAGTACTGGAATTACTGATATGTGCTGCCACACCCAGCCCTAGGAAACATGTGTTTGAAGATCTGGAAATAATTTCAATCTGCCACAAGGATTTCACTTCACTGTTATTCCCTTCACTGCTCAGTGGGAGCACCCCAATTTTAATGTTCTCTTACTTTCCACTGTATGGAATTGTTGTTTTGGGTCATGTATTCCCTCTTACAAAATATCCATGATCTAAAACTTAATGGCTTAATGGAGAAAGTGTTACTGGGAGAAGTGACACACCAAGTTGGGACATCTGGCATGTCATAAGCATTAATCTCATTATGTAAACTTGAGTTTTCCTAACCAAGTGCCTTCACAAGTAGAGGCTGAAAATTAACTGAGAAAGATCAAAAATTAACTGAGAAAGATCAATACTGTCTTCCTTCCTAAAGCCAGGTAGCAAAAGAAGCCTAGTTGTCCTGGCCAGGGTCTGTGGTCTGGGATCACAGAAGATGAATGAAGTATGT